>NC_056522.1:71638268-71644978 GCF_019175285.1 Sceloporus undulatus | reverse complement strand
CCAAGGGGAGGGGCCGGTGAGACCGGCCCCTACAAAGCCGGCTCACCGGCCTCCCTGAAGAGGATGCCGCCCGCCCTCTTTCCATCTGGGCAGCGGCCCGGAGGACTCTCTCGCCGCCGGAGGACGCCCCGGAGGGCTTTGGCCGCACTTTCCACCTGGTCGGCCCAAGGACTTGAGGCGCAATCTCCATCAGCGCCAGTACCGCCCAACTGTGCGGGTGGGAAGCCTTTTTGGGGGGAGGAACGGGAATTATTAGTTTCTGTTAGATTTTGTTGGGTTGTGTAGGGGTTTTGTAATTTGTTCATTAGGGAATGACCCTTTTTTCCTTCCCCCTTTGCCTTGCGTTTTGGTTATTAATGCTGGGCTAATTCTGTTTGGATATGTTATTGCTGTTATGTAATATTGGCTGTTTTTGAGACATGTATTGATTTTTATCATGTATTGTATGTTGTCTTTGTATTGAAATTGCATTGTTATTTGCTATTTTCCTATGCTTGAGATATGTAATGTTATGTCACTGTTGTAATTGTTAACATGTTGTACACCGCCCTGATCAGTGGAAGGGCGGTATAAAAATAAAACTTTTATTTATTTATTATTTAATATAAGAGATGTATCTTAAGTGACACTTTACAAGTATTAATATTTCCTGATTTTTTTATTTCTGCTAAAACTAGTATGCAGAAATAAAATACAAATAAAATATAAAATATAATTAAAATATAAGAACAAATAAATTAAAAACATCTCAATAGAAAAGAAGCAAACACCATGCACTGGTTAAAACGGAAGCGATCAACTACAGAGGGTCCACGGGCTGCCACTACTTCCACACATTTTTTTCTCAAATAACCTAAATAATTGTGTGCCCCACCATCTATATAATTTCAGTCCCTAACTTAAGACCTGCTTTCACAAACAAGTTACCTTAAACACACAAAGTCTGTTTGAGAAAAAGGTCTGCCTGTAAGCACAAAGACAACAGAAGTGAAATTATCCTGTCTTCCATTAGAAGGGGGTTCCAGAGCCTGGAGGCAGGCATCAAAAGTGCTGCTTTGACAAGCAAGTGCCTTTTCATGCTCTGTAGTTAAGATGAAACATTTCAGATGTCTTTCTTGTCAAAACCTGAAAGCAATAACAGAAAAGACAATAACAGAAAACTACAACAGGTGCATTATTATCTAAGACAATCAAAACCAAGACTCTTTATGTTTCATACTCAGTAGTTGTGTGCATGACTAAGAAATCCAGTGATTTCTGGAAAAGCAGACCAACTCAGAACATGGCATTTCTTCTGACTGTTAAGTCAGTATCAAGTGATGTTTCTTGTGGCAGTTTTGACAGAAGAGTTAAATGACTAAGAGACCTTAAGTATCCATACTTTCAGGTTCATCTCTCTAACTTTTCTCCTTGCTATTTCTTTTCTTTTCTTTCTGTGTTTGATCATTAAGATCTATGTCCACCTGAAAGAAGGAAGTGGGACTGAAGGTCTGGATGCTTTGAAGAACAAAACCCAGCTCCACAGCATGGTGGCCAAGAGTCTTTGTCAGAATGCTGCAGGGAAAAACTACATCATTTTCACTGGCCCCAGCATCACCAGCCTGAATCTCTTTGAAGAGTTTGAGAAGCAAGGTTTGTAGCATACTTGAACAAAATGAGCGCTTGTGGTTGGCCATTACCACACAAGCATAAGCTACTACCTCTTCTTCTGTTTGCTACAATAAATGGATATGGCTTGTTCTGTGGAATATTAAATTCAGGGGCATTTTCATTTTATGAAGCTTTAAATGAACAAATCCTTCATATATTTTTAATCCAACAATTGCGTTTTGGACCACGTTGGCCATGTTACCTGATATTCTGGGATTTCTGCCCCCTTCCCTCCCTCCCAAAAACTCTTTCAAGGTTTAACTGAATTCCTACAATATTTTTTGTGTTAGGTGAGAGTGACAAAATTATGGATGTGAACATTCCTCTGGGGTAATAAAATAGAGTTCCAGCTCCACTGTTTTTGTGCTGCAGATGGTTAGGTTACACCCCTGTCTGGTAAAATATGTAAGATTCCATCTGTGCTCCACAGTAGATGAATAGACTTCTAGTGCCTAATCTGTCCATTGAGACAACAGCAACAACTACTACTACTACTACTACTTGCTTTTGGTCAAGTAAGACAAGACAGATGTAATCACAAATATAGAACCAGGATGGAACAGGGCTTACCCTTACTTCAGATGGGTGGTTTGGAATGCTATGAAAGGGCAGCAAATCAGCTCTTTAATTTTATATGGTTGAAATTCTACTGACATAGAAGTAATGGGCCAAAATACTTTGACAGACTTCGATTATTTTAAATGCTATATACCTGTATACCATTATTTAACTAAGTGTGAGGAAGTACCATTTATCACTTTGCCTCAGGGACCAAATGTCCTGAACCAGCCCAAAGATTAATATGACATGGGAGCTGGTGGAACATCTGTGTTGATGTTTTGTTTTTGTTTTTCACTTGAAAGCAGCCAAGGGAGAAGGCTTCAGATTTTGAATGCATCAGAAGGATGGGGAGAGACTTTTTAATGCTGCTGTTCACCCATGGTGGAAAAAATACAGGTTTCTGTCTTGGCCAGAGATAGTATGTGAGATAGATCAGGAAAACTGAGAGGAAATTGTTTTAAGCTCATCACTGTAGTACTGTTGCTTCAAACCCTGTCTGATACCTTTAGAATGGGAAGGAGAGGGGTGTTTGGGAGATCTGGTCACAGTCCTCCACATTATCTCTAATTCACTCTTTAGAGGACTGATTCATGACTTACAGTTGGCCTTGTACTTGACATGAATGGGAGTGCTCCATTAGGGTGAGCAATGCATTGCGCATGGCACACTGGCAAATAAGGGGGGCAATTGTGTATGGCTGCAATGTATGAATCACAAGAGTGTATGAATTTTAGGAAAGAGTATGTGGGACTGGGGTCAGTTGAGAATCCTCTTACAATGCCTTGTGTGTGGTGAATGTTTCTCTCTGAGCCTTGATAAAGGCTCGTTTCTGATGTTTTGAATAGTGCATAGACACACACAGAGTGAGAGAGACCATCCACATGCATGTTTACTCAGAAGCATGCCCCATGGGAATCAGGCATTTTTTTTCCATCCATGTAACTCTGCAGAGGATTACATCTGACTTGTTTACCTTCACTGATGCCTTTTCAAGATGCAAGAGGAGGAGAAGGTGAACATTGGAAGCTGCTTTACACCAAGTCAGACCTGTTGAGATACCCTTGAAGTCAGAGGTGGGCAGAGTGCAGCCCAGGGGCCACATGCAATCTTCCAGCCGTTTTTGCACCCCCCTACTCCCTCCAATTTTTGTTTTGGAAAAAAAATGATGTTGTGTTTTGCCTCCAAACTGATATAGCAAAACACAAAAAAATTATCCTTGTCAAAGAGTCAAAGGAACTAAATAATGTGGTAGTCAATGGGAAAGTCAATCAATATCCTAGTCAGTTTAGTTCATTTTAGTTCAATATTCATAGTCAATATTGAATTCATTTAATATTGATTATCCATATTATATTAAAGTATATTTAATCTTCATTGTCCTAATATAAATTTATTAAAAATGATCAAATACAAGTGAAAAGATTTTATAATGAGTGGGTGAAATTTTTAATATATGTTATTAAAATGAATTAATCATTAAATATTAAGTTGTTGTTGTGTGCCTTCAAAGTGTTTCTGACTTATGGTGACCCTAAGGTGATACTATCATGAGTTTTAGGGGTTCTAAGTGTGTATGACTTGCTTAAGGGTTTCCATGGCTGAGTGGGGAACTGAACCCTGATCTTCAGATTTGTAGACCAATGTCCAAACCCATACACCATGCTGAATCCATAACTCTCAACAACAGATCTATAATTGCAGTAGTGAATGCCAGCATACACTAATAGGAAGAGTCAGTTCAGTGTTGGTGTAGTGGTTTGAATGTTAAACTGTAATTCAGAGAAATTAGAGTTTGAAATCCTGCTCAGCTTTGGAAAGCCACTGGGTAACCTTGGGCAGATAGCACAAGCTCAGCCTCAACAGACCTTTTCTAAATAAATCTTGCCAATGAAACCTTCAAGTAGGATCACAATAACTTACAGTTAACTTCAAGGCATATAACAACAAGCAACCATAATGCTGATAGTGATGTATTTGTACTGAAAACCATTTTAAGGCACCAAAACAAAAAAGACAGCCCTTGAACACTTTGCCAACAACTTATAAGAGTCCCACCCTTGAGCTAGACAACAAACTAAGCAGGTGCACAGGTCACCTTGTGTAAGTCTTACCCTTAGGGAGGACAGACATGCTGTAATTCTGTTTCAATCATACAAAATGTTTCTAATTTTGCATCTGCAGCTATAAATTAGCATTTGGGGCTTTATGCAAGGCAGTGTCCTCTTTGTCTAATTTTGTGATGATGTGTATCCTCTCACTCTGTGGTGTGTGTGTGTGTGTGTGTGTGTGTGTGTGAAGTATCACCCTAAACCATGACTAAGATTGTGCTTCTGTTTTCCAGGCTGGTGTATGCACTGTTTGTGTTGAGTTTTAGCAGTGTGAGCCCAATACTTGTGATTCAGATTTAATAAAATGGAACAGAATAATTGATCCAGATAAATTTAATTTTTATTGCCCACTGCTAAAGCAACTGTATGAATTTTTATTGGAGATTTTAGGCTTATGATTGGTTTTAATCCTTTCAAGTTGCATTGGTTGACTGGTGGTGCTAAATCTACCCTTGCTGTTAAAACAGTCACTGCTTTTTTAGGTTGTCCTTCTGGGATGCCTTCTGGGATTTGTTGGGGTGGAGGCATTAAAGAGGTGGATTATGTATAGTGCCCATAATGCTGTGTGTAAGATGTAGTTCTTTTTTCCAGTCCTCTGTGTGAGCTAAAGGAAGAAGTGTGATTAATTGTGTTCTGAACTTTATTATGGCTCTAGTTTTAATTTAAAGTGCATGTCAGTAAATGTGCCAGTGTAGATTTTTCATTATTGAAGAAAACTGAGATTTCATACCTTATGAGACATCAGGATAACCTATGGACTTCAAGATGTTCTTGAATTCCCATTAATCCCAGGCAGTACTGAGGGCTGGTGGAAATTCAAGTCCAGTAGCCACAGGTTCGCCATCTTTGTCTTGGGGATGATTAGTATGGAATGGGATGTTGTAGCACCTTTGAGACTAACTGTGTGAAAAAGGTTGTAGCATAAGGTTTTGTAGACTTTGTCTATTTTCTCAGACCAAGTCTATGAAAGCTTGTGCTAAAACTTTTTTTTAATCACACTTTGTGTCAAACGTGTTACAACATCCCTTTGCATACTATTCCAGAGGAACATGTTTAATTATTAGTTTTTCTGATGTATGAGGGACAAAACTGCTAGACCAAAAGCTGAGATATTTTCCTCAGAGGCATAACTACCAGCCCTGCATCTGCCATCCCTGGGCCCACATCTTTGTTCTCCCACCCATGTTGCCTGTACATTCAGAGTCAGTACATAGGAGAGTCTGCATAGGCTCTTCCTGTGATATGTAAATTGTTTTTCTTAAGTTGAAAGCCTAAACACACTTACCTGTGAAAGGAACTCCAGCTGAACTCAGCACACCTTGTATGTGTGTGTGTGTGTGTGTGTGTGTGTGTGTGTGTGTGTGTGTGTACTTTAAGGCCCCATTCCCACTGGCGGGTTTGCTCCTGAAGGAACTGGGCAGATTTGGAGGCCCACCTCCCAAATCTCTCTGTTAGCAAGTGCCCACTACAATTCAGGGGCATTTTAACCCGAATGCCTTCTACAAGAAATCAGGTTTAACGTGAAGGCGCCTGCTATCAATCAAGTGATCGTCATAGGTGACGTTTGCAGCACTCATTCGGGCATCGGAAGAGTGCTTCCCCCTCCTTTTTTTTAAAGAGCCAGGCACAAAATGCGCACATTTTGTCAAATCAAATTTAAAAACCTCTTTTGTGTGTCTGTGTGTGTGTTGTGGGCATTTGGGTCAGTGCAGGTTATGATCTGCCCTTGGCCCCATTTTCAACCCCAAAATACAAGCTAATGCATCCTGTATCCCCCATTCCTTGCCACCCCAGAATGCCTCTTACACATGTAGTAGTAGTAATAATAATAATAATAATAATAATAACAACAACAATAAATTCTTCACCTCGGAAATGCCAGAAAAGGATGTGATTGCCATGCATTGTTTTTTTGCTTTTAAAAGCAGTACAGGGCTACCCCTGAATTCCTTAGAGACAGTAGCAAAAGCATGTATCATTTTGCCAATTTGCCAAATTGACAAGAGCAACAAATGTACCATTTGAATTGTAGCATTCAGTCTTGCCCTTTGCAACATTTCCCCTTTGCTGGAAGCCAGCAAATGAAAGTGAAAGGGAACAAGCAGCCACGTTCTATCCATGTATATCTGCCTCAAGAAAAAAAAACATGCGCGTATTTTGTCAAAAATAATTTTAAAAAATAAAAAAGGAGGGGAAGGTGCCTGATGGGAGCTCCATTCGTGCCCTGCCTGTGACCTGAAGTGAACTGACCCCTTTCCTCCTGCTACATTCTCTTCAGAGGAGCTTTGCCATTGCCTTCCACTGAGGCTGAGAGAGAGTGACCTGTCAGTTCCAACTGACCCACGGAATCAATTGGGAATAAAAGGGAAATGCAGCGCAGGCATTCTGACT
>NC_056522.1:71590712-71638168 GCF_019175285.1 Sceloporus undulatus | reverse complement strand
CTGAACTGACCCCTTTCCTCCTGCTACATTCTCTTCAGAGGAGCTTTGCCATTGCCTTCCACTGAGGCTGAGAGAGAGTGACCTGTCAGTTCCAACTGACCCACGGAATCAATTGGGAATAAAAGGGAAATGCAGCGCAGGCATTCTGACTGTAGCATCCTCATATAACACTAATAATAATAATAATAATAATAATAATAATAATAATAATCCAGGAGCAAGAGGAAATGAAAGTAGCACAAGCAACCATACAGACATGTCACCCAAAAAATCGTGCGCATAAATTGTCAAAAATAAAAGAGGCTGCTTCTGCTGCAGCCTGATTTCCCTACATCCCCCGGCTTGGCCCTGCAGCCCAATTTCCCTTGGCAGTCCTTCTCCTTCCTTCCAACCCTCCCCTCCTCTGAGCTGCCCTGGCTCCTTCATCCTCTTCCTCCTGCTCTGTTATAGAATGCCCTCCATGGCTCCCTTCTTCCCACGGCTCCTTCCTCCTCCTCCTCCTCCTCCATCACTTTCTCCACTCCCCCCGCCCTCCCTCTGACAGCCCTTTGTAGCCCTTGTCACCCTGATTTCCCCTTTTGCCTCCTGTCACCCTTTCCTCCAGATTCCCCTTTTTCCTTCGGCTCTTTCCTCCTCCTCTTCCTCCCCCTCCCATCCGATGAGGGGAGGGAATGCTCTGACCTCTGCCTGCCCTCTGACCTTAATCCCTCCCTGAATTTGCCCTGATCATGATCGAGGGCAAGTTCATATTTCGCGGAACCCGGGTCTTTTCAGAAAAGACGGATTTTAGCCCAAATCTCAATACCCCGCACTAAGGGGCATTTACTTGTGCAAACCTTGACATGGATTGTGACAGAATTGGGCCCAATATGAACTTCATGTGGAAGAATCAATTTCAAAACTGGGTTAAAAGGTAGTGTGACTGGCCCCTAAGTAACCTGTTGACTAATGGTGACATCATAATTTTCATCCAATTGTTTTTCTTTGGCAAAGAATACTAGAGATTGTTTTTACTAATTCATTCCTCTCAAATATAGCCTAGAGCGTTGGATATTCATGTGTGGTCTCCCATCCAAGTACTAACCAGAGCTGACCGTTACTTTTGAAAAATCTTGCATAAGATTGCACTGAAGCAATTGGATATCTCATTTCCAGTATGGTTTTCTGTTCTAAACTTAACTGGCTATAGCCCTCATGCTCTGGCTGGTACCAGGGCCTAGGATTATTCTCAGTTGTTCTCTCAAGTGATTCCTGTTCCTGTTCATCACAATGAATTTTATAGCACCCAAAATGTGAATCTTATGGTGGTATGAAGGAATTCCAGTTGTAGTCCTCATAGAAACCCAGCAAAATTGTTCCTGTGAATGTAGCCTCTTCCAGGTCAGCCAATGACTCTGTTATTTTTTCCACTCTAAAACCACAAGGCAGGTTGCTCATAGAAACATCTTGTCATCTTCCATTTGCAGAGATTTATTGTTGTGGGTTACTCAGTGCAAGAAAAAGTGACTGCACCGGCCTGCCCCAGTCTATGCTAAAGAACCCGGATGTCCCTCAGTCTCGAGGACAATACAGGATAAAGATGAAAGGAAACATGTCATTGATCTGCTGGTACAATAAAGGATATTTTCGGTTTTTGACCAATGCTTATTCTCCAGTTCAGCAAGGTGAGCTGCCTGTAACACCATTTAACTTAGTTTTGCACTTCAAGGACCAGGTGGGAAGTAGGTTGGACATGAACTCTGAATAAAGACACATAACCAGAATGAGTCTGCCTGAGTTTTAAGATCCTCTTTTAAATGGGATGTAATATATTTTTATCATTATTATTATATTTTAACTGTTTTTTAAAAAACTATTTTAAAGTAATGGCTGGCATTCAGTATTGCAGTTACAGATTTGTAAAATACAAGTACAGATTTGTAACTGCTCTGTAGTCTTATTCTGTGTAACTGCCACACCAGTCCACCTTAACAGCCAGAAGCCAGATCAGGTCATGGAAGTCTGTTCAGCTTCCTACTGGTGTGTAAGGAGGATGACGTTACACCCCTCTCCCACTACTGAACAAGGCTGTGACAAGTAGTATCAAGACTCCTGTTGCAAGTCCTTGTCACACCCTCACTGATGGAAGAGAGTGGTGGAAACATCCTTTTCTGTGTGCCCTATTTGAAAGTTGAATAGACCTCCTCCATCTGATCCAACTGCTGGCTCTTATGATACATTTGGAGAGGGGTCAGGCCAGGAGACATTATATAGTTATGCAGATGTAACTAGGTAGCCAATGTAGAATATCAGCAGATGTTTTTAATATGATTCTTTCTTTGATGATTGTAAACTTTTGCATGATCCATTGCTTTTTACTGTATGTTGTGTCTCTCATATTGGGAGAAAGGTGGGATGTAAATTACATACCTACAAATCTGCATACTTACATAAATTGCAGATGATTCTAATTCTAGCAGCAACAAAAGGCCACACTAGGCATGACCATTACCGTATTTTCCGGTGTATAAGACGACTGGGCGTATAAAACAACCCCCAACTTTTCCAGTTAAAATATAGAGTTTGGGATATACTTGCTGTATAAGACCACCCCTCTTCCAAAAAAATTTAAAAAACATCACTGCATTTACCCCAACTCGTTCTCTAATCTTGGCTTGCTTGCTTGCTTGCCTGCTTGCTTATCTCTCTCTCTCTCTCTCTCATCTCTCTCTCTCTCTCTCCCTATCTCTCTCTCTCTCTCCCCACCTCTCTCCCTCCCTCACTCCCTCCCTCTATTTCTCTCATATCTCTCTCTCTCTCTCTCTCTCTATCTATTTCTCTCTCTCTATATATATATATATATCTCATCTATCTATCTATCTATCTATCTATCTATCTACTTATCTGTATCTCTCTATCTCTCTATCTATCCCTCTCTCTCTATCTCTTTCTCTCCCCCCCCTCTCTCTAATCTATCTATTTATCTATCTATCTCTATCTATTTCTCTCTCTATCTCCCTCCCTCCCTCCCTCTCTCTCTCATCCATCCATCCATCCATCCATCTATCTATCTATCTATCTATCTATCTCTATCTATTTCTCTCTATCTATCTATCTATCTCCCCCTGTCTATCTCCCCCTCTCTTTCTATCTCCCTCCCTCTCTCTATTTCTCTCTCTCTCTATTTCTTTCTCTCTCATCTCCCTCTCTCTCTCTCTCTCTCTCTCTCTCTCTATCTATCTATCTGTCTGTCTATTTCTCTCTCTCTCACTCCCTATCTATCTATCTATCTATCTATCTTTATCTCTCTATCTCTCTCTATCTCTTTATCTATCTCCCTCTCTCTCTCCCTGTCTATCTCCCTCCCTCTATGTCATTTTAATACAGTTCTATCTACATGTATTTAACCATTTCTTTGGTGACTGAGAAGCATGATAAGATCAACGTTGAGTCCAGTGCAATAGCTACTTTAGTATTCATTGAATTTATATGTATAGTACTATCATTATATAGCAGGGGTAGGCAACCTTTTTGAGCCAGGGGCCGGGTTGCTGTCCCTCAGGCGACTGGGAGGCCGAAGATGGGGGTGGAGCTTCAACCCTCCGGGGCGGGGCCACGTGCCAGGGGTGGAGCTTCCATCCTCCAGGGTGGGGCCACATGCCGGGGGTGGAGCTTCCACCCTCCGGGGCGGGGCCGCATGCCGGGGGCAGAGCTTCCACCCTCTGGGGGCCAGGCCTCCCCATCTTTGCTGGCCCCTGACGGGGCCCCAAGCCCCGTCAGAGACCGGCAAAAAAGCCGGGGGGCCGCCAGTGCTGGAGGGCCCCCTGGAGTGCCCCAGAGAACGCAGCAGGCCCCCCAGAGGCCCCCTGCCGCCCTGGGAGCCCTCCTGGAGGGACCCAGAGATGGCAAAGGGCGCCCCAGAGGCCCCCTGCCGCCCTGGGAGCCCTCCTGGAGCGCCCCAGAGACCCCAGCGGGCCCTCCCCAGAGGCCCTCTTGCACCCTGGGGGCCCTCCTGGAGGCCCCCAGGAGACCGCAGCGGGCCCCCCAAGGCCCCCTGCCGCCCTGGGGCCCTCCTGGAGGGCCCCAGAGACCCACAGCGGGCCCCCAGAGCCCCCTGTCGCCCTGGGAGCCCTCCTGGAGGGCCCCAGAGGAACGGCAAAAGGGCCCCTATAGGCCCGCCACCGCTGCGGCCGCGGCCGCCCGTCACGGCTTCTCACCCAGGCCCCATCAGAGACCGGCAAAAAAGCGGGGGGGGACCGCCAGCGCTGGAGAGCCCCCTGGAGAGCTCCAGTGACGGCACCGGGCCTCCCAGAGGCCCCCTGGCGCCCTCGGAGCCCTCCTGGAGGGCCCCAGAGATGGCAGCGTAAAGTTGCATTCCACACCAGACCAATCCGCAATGAATTCGAAGCAAGCTTGAATGCGAATCTGTGAACTCACTTTTTTAGCGAATTCTCTAAAATGAGGAGTCAGTAAGGATTCACTCTGGAAGCACCACGCAAGGAGCTCCCACTGAAAGGAATTAGGTGTGATAATATATTAACGTTGTAACATGAATCCGCATCATTGGATTCACAGTCACCCTGGATCTCAGCTGGTAAAACCCCATTTGATAAACGCCAGAGTCCTTGGTGATTGATTGATTGCTGTTTGTTTAGCAGTCCCTCTCCCATCTGCTATCTCCCTGAGGGAAGACTGAAACATTGAAGCCTCGTATTGATTGCTGCTTCCCTTTTGCCGCTTGCATGCGCACACTGAAGGAGCCTCCAAGTTTTACACTCGACCTATCCACGGGTAATATCAAAATCCATAATTTTGGCCCCACTTGCCCTCGACTTACAAATGAGATTGACTTATAGTCAGGTATATACAATAATTTAAATCTACCTCCCTGCAACATAAATTCACTCATCTCTTTACTTTGCTTTCTAAAGACTATCTAATGGTTTGAAAACCACCCAAGTCTTCTTCCTTCTCCTAGGTTTCTTTACCCAGAATTACTTACCAAACTCTCTGCAGGCTAACTCAGTTGTTTGTCCCAGCTCCAGTAAACCCATTGGATCAGAAGGAACTTGGCAAGTGCAATACATATGTTAAGTTCCACTGATTCAGTGGTTTATTTCATTTGTGACTCACAGTTGGGTTTAGGCCTATGTACAAAGTAGAATTTAACTTCTAATTTGGTAGAAGAAAGACTGGGGCATGATGACATGATCTTCTGATGGTTTCATAGCTGTGTGTCAACTAATATTGCAATGGCTTACTACAACTGACATCAAATGGTGTTTTTGTGGTTTTTTTTATTGAAACAGGTGTTATAATTAAGAGGAAAAGTGGAGAGATACCCTGCCCACTAGCAGTAGAAGCTTTTGCAGCTCACCTTAGTTATATTTGCAAATATGATGACAAATACAGCAAGTAAGTAAGCAGTAAAATGGGATAAAGAGGAACACCATAATGTTGGAATAATGGGTCTTCTCAGATTTTCAAATGAACCGAGACTACTAATGTTACTTTAATAGACTTTAGCTCCAAAATCAAGCACAGAGCTAATTTGCCTTGGAAATCATCTTGTGGCGTGGGTCATGGGAAGGTTGTTGAAGCAGCTCTCAGGTGCAAGCTAGAAAAATGTAGTACAGTATGTCAAAATAGCGTGTATAATGAAGAAATAGAATGAAGTTCAGTCCTTCCTAGGCTGTATCAGTGTACAGTGGTCCCTCCACTTTTGTGGCTTTGACCCTCATGAATTTGATTATTCGTAAGTGTCATGCTGCGTGTGTGCGCACTCCTCCTCCTCCATCTCCTCCCTCCTGGGCTTTTCCCCTTGGGACAGGGGGAAGCCCAGGTGGGAGGGAGCAGCCAGAAAGGGTGTGCACGCATTGCTCTGACCCTTCCCATGTTTCAGTCAGCTGGGACCAGCTGGCTTGAGGCATGGGACAGAAACTTGGGAGTCCTGTGCCCTAACCCCCATGAAAGTGGAAGGCTGATTGTATACTGGCAGCAAGTAAATATGTCTTTGTTGCCAACTATTTACAAAGATTACACTGAGTACCAGACAACCATCTTGAATACTCATACTATACAGACTAACAAAATACTTTGCCAACCACCGACCACAACAATCCAACAAAGGGATAGTCACCTTCTCCCTTATATAGGTGGTCTTCTTGGAAGCCATGTGACAGTCATGCCACCAATGAAACCTGGCTGGTTTCATACCCAGTACCTGTTGCATCAGAATACTACCCATGATGCACTGCTGGCTGACTTCACCCCTACTGTTCATGTTGCATCAGACTTCCCATGATGCACAGCTCACCAAATGCCAATTCATGCACCTGTCACTTGAACTGTAGTAACCTCTGCTCCAGTTCCTCCTAGTGGCCACATCCATCTCATTTTCAGACCAGTGTGCCATATGGTTCTGACACTTGTAACATGGACCCCATCACAGGATAGGCTTGTGGGAAAGGCAGTGGGAATGGGACACAGCATTCATCACATCAGCCCAGGAGTGGTCTAGCAACACATCTCTGCCCAGCAACAAACTGATTAGCATTTCAATTGGGAACGCCACAAAGACAGCCTTGGCCAGAATTCACACGCTCATTCCCTGGCTGTGGAAGAGAGGATTAGAGCATGTAAATGGTGCACACAGGTTCTAGGACAGCTGGCAATTTTGCAAGATTTCCTGGCTCCCAAAATGGAGTTTTGGCACTGTAAAACGGAAGCAGAAGTGTTGAGGGAACACTCAATGTAAGCAGCAAAATATTTCTTTCATATTTCTTTCATACATGTGGAAACAGTGTGGCCTTTCAGATGTTGTTGGACTGCAGCCACATAGCCCTTGGCAAAATATGGTTGGAAATGCAGTCCAACAGCAAGAGATTCACATGTTTCCTATCATTCTATTAACCAATCCTTTTCTTCTTTCCAAAGTAAAAGGTTTATTGCAGACATAAGGTTCTACAGTAAGCTTCCTGTGGCACCCTAAAGCAAGAATTGGAAACACATGGTTTATAGATGTTGTGGGACTACAACTTCCATCTCCCTGGCTGAAAGTGCCAGTCTGTACAGGGCCCATGTTTTTCATATTATGGAGCAAGTGCACTTTTTAAAAAAGGAGAAAAATAATCCCTAGTCCTCTCTGACATACTTTGATTTCAACAAGAAATCAAAGTAGTGCTTTTCTTAAAAGGACCTCAGTTGAAAAGAGAGCACCAATAGTGACAATGCAGAGAGGAGAGGCATGTGATAACCACCACCCCCCTCAAAAAAAAAAAACCCTTGTAAGCAGAGTATGTTGCGGGCAGAGAAATGGGACAGAAGGAAGGGCAGGATGTGAGAAGCTGCCATTTGGCATGCGTCTCTGTAGAATGGGGCAAGGACTTGGCAAATCCAATTCAAGGACTTCCTCATTGAGACCACTGCCTCATGGTACCATTGAAATCTATTATGCAGGTCTTTTACAAATGAACTGTACAATAGTGACAAAGCAGACATGTTGTTAAGAAATCACCACTATGGAATACACAAATAGTGTTAAATCAAGTAATATGAACAGCAGCATCTAAAGTAAAATCAATAAAAAGTCCTATGATACTTTTTAAAGACAAAGGGGTAAATTGTTCATTCCAGTCGGCGAAGGTTTGTTGAATCAACATGTGGCACTTTAATCAATGTTAACTTGCCAAGTTCTCAATGAGTCAACATTGCTATTTTATTTGGGATTAACAATTGGATTTAACCATAGCAAGTATATTATACTATGTGTTTTGTGGACTATAGATACTGATACATGGGCTACATGGTATATGAAAGTTCATGACTGTCATGCTGTTAGTGATTTACACAAATTTAAGTCCAGTTTACACTGGCATAAGTCTTTCTTTTTTTGGTGTTGTGGAGGTCAGAATTCCCTACCAACTTTGTAGTGTACAACAACTATACGCTCCCTAAAACCCACCCTTAGCTGCTGCACACATAATCAGTTTACTGGACAGTGGAGAGCAGGGGAGTAGCAGAAATGTGTCCTGCCATGTTCCGAGCCAGTGTGGCTTAGTAGTTTGAACACTGGACTATGACTCCGGAAACCAGGGTTTGAATCCCTACTCAGCCATGGAAATCCACTTGGTGACCTTAGGCAAGTCACAATTCTCAGGCTCAGAAAACCCCATGATAGGTTTGCTTTAGATTTGCCATTAGTTGAAAATGACTTGAAGTGAGTGTTCTGATAGCTGGATGCACAGCACTGATGTAATCTTCCAGGACCTATGGAGAACTTCAGGAGGGTCCCACAGGGAGGGGTGTAGCTATGTGGAGGGAGAAAATTCTCAGCTGAATTTGGGCAATCTCACTTTTCTGCAGATTTCACCCATTTTTTGTTCAGTTCCTACTCACCATGAGTTGTGTCCTGATTCATTTTTCCAATCATCAATGGCCCTGCATAGAAAAAAAGAATCCCCACCTTTAGTGTATAACCATTCAAGGATATTGCAGGTTAATAGCAGCCATTTGAATTATGCATCTGAGTGCCACAGAAAGTGGCATTGTCTATTGCATGCTGCATTTGTCATTTTAAAGATGCATGGCTACTTTCTTGTCTTAGAAATGTTTTCTGGACCACATCTCCTCTTTCTCTCTCTTTCCTTTTTCCAGGTACTTCATTTCGCATAAACCAAACAAGACATGGCAACAAGTCTTCTGGTTTGTCATCAGCATCACCATTAACAATGCCTACATCTTGTACAAAATGTCCGATGCTTACCATGTGAAAAAATACAGCCGAGTGCAGTTCGGTGAGAGACTTGTAAAGGAGCTGCTAGGCTTGGAGGATAGTTCACCTTGTCATTGATGGATTGTTCCTGATGGCTTAGGTCAAGAGAGGAAGAGGAGACTGAGGAGAAGGAGATTCTGAAATGCCAAAATAAGAAGCATCACAAAATGACCAGGGAAACCATTCAGGTGTTTGGGGTCTTTGACAAAGGCTCAGCTGATATGCAGAGGGCCCTAATGGGAGCACCTCCTGAAAGCTGCACATATGAATGCACCGTGGGCACTTGTGCATCCGAAGTGAATTTATGTTCGTAGCTATTTCTTAATACTATTTGTCAAACAGGGTGTTAGTTGTTGTGAGCCCCCTTTCCTCCCCCATTGCCCCCACACTAACACAGCTTGACATCTGAAACTGGGCAATGTATGTTCATCTTTTAATTGTGTGATCAACACACAGTGTCAAACGAGATGTGCTGTCTTGGGGCTGCAAAGGCTTAGCCACCTGGGGAAGGGTCACTCAGAGATCTCTGGGAGAGAAATATTGAAAAATGTATAAATCTATTTTGCAAGCCTATCGTTAGGTGACAGCAATGAAGGCTTAGTGGGTTGGTGAAGATTTTATTTTCTTGCAGTGCTTTTGAATCATGGGGTAAATAATGACAATTTTTTATATAAATCAATGGTCAGAAACTGGAGCTTACCAATCAAGGAGCTTACCAATCAAAACAAAAGTCATTTTTCCACTTCTAAAGTCAATGCAAACTTTGGGATTGACTTTCATGATACCATTTTAGGAACATTAAAGACAATAATTTAATTGTAACAGTATGTCCCACCTCTTTTCCAAAACCGAATCCCATGACATAGTATGAGAATGACAAAGGTTTATCTGAGTTTGTATAAACATATGTGGTCCAATCCAGGGATCCTGTAGTTTGTGTGCTGTACCCTGTGTGCAAAACTAATCAGAGATCCCACAGCACATGCAAAAGCAAACAAATTCAGAGGCTTATTTACCATTGCAGGAGATTGTTGCATGCAAGCAAACTAAGGGGTGAAACAAATGGCCTCTTGTGTCAGAGCATGACATTTAGAGGCAGCATGCTTTGATGCTGCCCCCCAAGCCAGTGTCATGCCACCCACCTGACCACATGGCGAGCAGCTTTGCAGTGCTCCATCAGTCACCATAGAATGTGGGCATAGAATACAGGAAGGTGATTTTCCCACTTACCTTTCTTAGCATCAACATGAACATATTGCCCATTTATTAATTTTCCATTCATATAGTACTTGTAGCACACAATGCTTTTGTCATGTGAGAGCCTCTTTGAATTGAATTCATAATACCCTGTCCAATTCCTTCCATTTTCTCTCCCCGCCCCAACTCTGACATCCTCCAAAATCAAGACTGATTTTCTAGACATCTTTAATTTAATACTTGCACAAACTTTACAGGAAATAATAGACCACTTACAGAAACATGTTTTGTATTAGCACACTTGAGATGTTCTGTAGGACTGGTTAGAAGGGAGTGTCTATTCATAACAGTTATGTACTAAAAATGTGTTATGATGGGTCAGGTTGGTTTTGTTTTTAAAGCCAATTTGACACAGACATGGTAGGAGAAATATAAAAATGTGTTTCTTCTGAGTAAGCATTGTAATAGGGACTCTCCATAAATCACTGGAATCACTGCCCAGTAACTACCAGATTCAGTGATAGATTTTCAGAAAGGAAGCCAGCAGGGAAAATAAGGAAACTCACACACTGAATGAGTTGTTCTTTCATCACGACATCACAGCTTAAATCCATAACTCAAAGAGTTTAACACAAGGGTGTCCATTTTCAACTCTTTTCTCAAATCTCTCTGGCTGTCAGTTGAATGTGTAAAGCAAGTATCAGGGAGTATTGCTTCTAGTTACCTTAGGCAATGAGAAATACTTCTCCCTCTTGAACTGTTCATTTGGACTGACCTTTTAGAACATTCAACTAAAAGGGACAGGGACACCTTATACAACATTATCTTTGTTGATTACTGAAAGGTATTCTTGTAGAGGTGGACAATTCAGGCCTCTAAATGTTTTTGGACTACAGCTCAACGATTCTCCCTGTCTTTCCTGGCTAGGGCTGATGGGAATTAAATATCAAAAAGATGTCACAGTCAGGGCAACTGAGAGCTGGGCCAGGGACAAAACCAAGATGTGTTATCAGGCCCCCTCCCTGAGTTAGCAACAGACTTGATAGCCACTTTCTAGGCTGTTGAGATACCAACATTTATTTTTAATGTATTGCTTATTTTTTCACTGTCCAAACCCTCAGACACCAAAGCCCTCCAGAACTCCAGCCCCCTGTGGCAGGATTGGGGGCTGATGGTACATTTATGGAACTGTGTACTGAGATACATTATATTTTGAAACAAATGAGTTCTATTTACTCTTCTAAAAATTCCAACACTACATAATATTGTCAGATAGTCTGGAAATATGCTTAAGAAACATGAAAATGTATGTATACATATTTCCAGACTATCTGACAATATTATGTAGCATTCAGCTACATATGAATAGTGGGTTTCACATTGTTGGTGAATACAAGGTGTAGCTACAGGGACAAAATGAAGTCATTGCCCCTATAAAATTCTGGAAATGAAATTTTCCTTCTGTCCTCAAATTTCTAGCATTGTGGTAATTTAAAACTTCAGTTGAGCATTTAGAAATACAGTCACCTCTCCTTTCTCGAGGACTTGATGTCCATGGTCTTGAATATTCATGGAGGGGTGACTCCGTCATTTTCAGTGAGGCACACCCCCTGCTCATGCTCGTGGGCACATGCCCCATTCAAGCCTAGGGGGCTTGAATATAGGCAAGTGTTTGTTTCCGTGGGGGGTTGTGGAACGGATTCTCCCATGAAAACAGAGGGCCAACTGTAGAGTTTAGATGTCTGAAAAAAGGGGGGCAGAGAAGGCTACCAAGGCAAAGAAAACACAGCAAAGTTTATTTTATTGCATTAGTATGCTGACTTTCTCTCAGAAAGCTGCTTACTATACGGACTTTCACAGTTCCTCCATAAGTCCTGAACTTAACAGCAGGTTACATATTCATATAACTGCCCAACAGATTCCAGTCATCCTTGCTTATTTGAAAAGGGCTATGTCCTATACTGTATTCCTCAGCAGCACTATGCACAGAATTCAACAGGAAATCAATATGCTTTCGTGCCATAATGTTTGACTAGGTGGCCTTCCAGAACATGACACCTCTCCACATGTGTTATAGATGGCATGCAGGCAGGGGTAGAAGGTGAAGAATAGGTTGTGATAACCTTATTCTACACCAGTGCACCTCGAGCTTAAAAAACTGGTGTTTTTTTCATGATAAACTGCCATGGGGTGGGAGGCTGCAGCCATTTTAAAGGTGAATTGCCACTCCTGGAGGTTGCTAGGAAAGACAATTCATCCTTTCTTTTTGGCCAATAAAAGACTAGTTGGGCAGGGGTTGGAGTGGTTGTGGGCTGCAAAAACAACCTTGCAGTGCTGGGCTGCACTGGTTTTGGTTGTTTTTAATCCCCATTGAATATGTATTTGCATATTCCTACATACAAGATGGAACCCTTATGTCCAACATCTGTTGGCCAGTTAGGAGAGTCAGGTTAATATGTCTGCCACATTTCCAGAGGATGAACTCGGAGGAAGCTGAATTCTTGTGTGTGCTTATCCTGGAATAAACATGCATAAGATTTGCTGTTAGATGCTTGCAGTTATCTTTGGACACAATAACCATAGTAGCTGTGTTGAACAACTGTAGTAATCATGTGGAGTGTCAGCAAGGATTTTTGTCATTCTATCTTGAAATTATTCAAGTCAGGGAGGCAGGATTGGAGATGACAAGCTTGTTGTTTGAGTGTTGTCACTAAAAGTAAAGTTGACTGAAGACATTATGGTGGTGGAAAACAAAAGGGCTATGTTCTTTTAGGTGATTTCTTTTCATCTCTTCAACCACAAGTGGGCAACTGTAGCCCTCCAACTATTTTTTAACTACAACTTCCATGATCCATCATTCGCTATGCTGTTTAGAGCTTAGGACCAAAAAATATCTGGAGTTCCATAGTTGCTCCCAAACAATCTGGTACCTAGATCCAGAAAAGGACATGCATGTATGAGAGCAAATGTCTGCATGTATAACCCTAGCTATGTTGGAGTAAGCAATGTGCAGTCTGCCAGGTGATGAGGGACTCCAGCTTCCATCAGTTTTAGCCAGCCCCACCAGTGTGGAGCAATGAGAAAAGTTTCAGTCCAACAACATCTGGAGGGCCACACTTTCATCATCTCTGATCTACCTTGTGATGCTCATTCAGCTTCTACAGTCCACCCTTGCCTTACACGGGGGAATCTGTTCCAGAACACACACACCACACACACACCCGTGTAAGGCAAATTGAGCATATACTCAAGCCCTATTTGTTTGAATGGGGCATGCCCCCGTGACACATGCCCCATTCACCATATTAGGGCTCACCATCCGCGTGAGCTCAAGTCCGTGTATAATGAGCCAGCGTACGGCACTGTACTGTTATGCCACGAGGCATCTTCAAATGCAACTGTGCAACACTTTTCTCCATCAGTCAGCACACACAGCCTGATACCCATGACTAGTTTTGGATCAGGGCCAGAGCATCTCTGCCACATTACCTTTAAGAACTATCAAGACCATGTTCTACAGATGTCTCACACTGTGCCAGCCATTGCCAACTTGGTACTGTCCAGATATGATGGACTACAATTCCATCATTTCAGATACCATGGGATCATGAGAGTGGTAGTCCAACGAAATCTTAGACTCATAGAGTTGGAAAAGACCACAAGGGTCATCCAGGCCAATCCCCTAACATGCAGGAATATACAATCAAAGGATTCCCAACAGATGGCCATCCAGACTGTTTAAAAACCTCCAAAGAAGGAGATGCCACCACATTCCAAGGCAGCTTATTTTACTGTTCCACAGCTCTTACCACCAGGAAGTTCTTCCTAATGTTTAGGTGGAATCTCTTTTCCTATAGTTTGATTCCATGGCTCCATGTCCTAGACCCTAGTTCATTATCTGCTTTAGAATCTTTCCTAGTATTGATGTCAGGCTGACTGAGCCATAATTGTTTGGGTCCTCTTTTCCCCACTTTTTGAAGATGGGGACAACATTTGCTCTTCTCTAATCTTCTGGAACATCTTGGAGGTGACCAGGTTGAGGGAGCTGACCTGTGCAGAGTACCTTTTTCTCCCAAGGTCTGTTCTGCATTCTTATGCAATCTGTAAAAAGGCTTATTATGAAGTATAACATTAAGCACTACCACCAAAGCTAACCATCAGTGCAAAATACATATTGTACTGTAATACATTCCATTTTAGGAAATTATTGCGAATATTCACTGGAGCACTGACTTCTGTACCTTTATCTCCTTGCTTACTTGCTTTACGATTTAGAAGGCCGTTAGCAGAAATCTTTGTTTTCCTTTATTTTCCTTTTGTTTTGTTTTTTGGACGCTGGTTTGCAGCCACCTTTTCTAGTTACTGTTTGTGTTCCATTTTTAAAATATGTGTCTTTTTAGAAATCCCATTTCTTTTATCTTGTTCTCCTATGCCATTTAATTTGTTTGGGGATATCATTATTTCTCATTCCTGTATGTTTAACTTATGCAGTTTGATATTTCTATAGTGCTGTGAAAAGACAGTGACTAAAAATACACATTTTTATAAAGCCTTTGACTGATTCTCCCGCAAAGGGCTCATTCGGGATCATCACTGACAGCTAATGAGAATCTGTTCCAGCTTACTCTTGTGCTTTCCCCAGGTAGTCAGTGAGCAATGGGGCAGACTTCAATAGCAAATAAAGATCAGAAGGCACTGCTATTTCTGCATTTTGCACTTCTATTATCCCTTCCAGCCACAGAATTGCCTTTTTTTTGACTACAGTGACCATACTGGCTGGGGGCAGGGGGGGGAGTTGTAGTCCAGTCAAGTAATTTCTCCAGGCTCTTAATTATTTTTTTTAAATACATTTTTAAGATGCTCTGATTTGTTACCTATAAAATAAAATCACTTTTCCTAAAATGACCTTCACAATCAGGGATGAAACGGAAGGAGGAGAGATGAGACCACACAGTTAAGGAAAGAGAGGCGAAGCCAGCAATATTCCACATACTGATATCAGTTTCACAGTGGAGTTTTGAGACCATCCTAAGCAATCTGCTACCAGATTTCAGAAGGGCTAACCTAAAACATTGAAAAATCAGTTGGACAGCATGCCAAAGCAATGAGGCATTTCTGAACTGCTATCTGCAGAAAGAGAGAGACTCACTGCATTGAGGGAGCCATAAGGGGCTACAAGATATACACTTACTGTGGCACATGGGCAATGTCTCTTGATATTACAAACCAGTCTTCCACTTGCTGATACCCCAGATATCTAGTAGCAAATAACAGCTCCTAAGAAAGTAGGGCATCCAGTGGATCTGTTGCTGAGGGGTCACCAAATCTACATTCAGTTTTACAGCTGCTCCCCTACAGCAGCTGTTCCAAATTGTACAGGAGTTCTTTGGTGCCAAAGCTTTTTCAGGATACAGTCCAGCTCCAGCACAACTTGGAGCAAATGGAAGAGGAACAGCTGTAAAATCAAAAAGAGATAAGCCAGTCATGCAGCCAAAGATGCAGCAGCTGCCTTGTTAGAAACATAAAACTCCACCACTCTGGAGGGGGGGGGGCAGGCAAGAAAACATTCAAAAGTACTGTAGAAGCACACTGAAAAATATGCACATCCTTATTGCTACATCGGTATCAGTCTGGATTTGAAGGGAGTTTAAATGGTCTAGCAACGTGTTTTCCAGGGGCTTAACATACATAGGTCATAAAACCTGTAGAAACAAAATTTTCCTTCACCATATTTTTTTCATTAAGAGTCACAGCTCCATCGTGTTTGTTTGTTCAGAATTAGGTTTATGGAGCTTAGTTCTAAACAAGAGCATTGTATCTGAGATGTTAACAATAGCATTAAATGCTCCCAACTCCACTCTCAATATAGTTTTATTATTTAACAGTGATACTATGAATTAGTTTTAGATCCTGGAATGAGGATGTCTTACAGGCCAGTTAAAAAGCTCTGCATATTATAAATTGTGATGCACACAACTCTTCATTCCCATCTGATTCTGTCATTCCATGCTTTGCAACTCTTTCTTGGAGTCCTAATACATTAGAAAAAAATACAAAACAAAAGTTATGAGACTTCCCCATTCCTATTTTTTAAGAGCATTGTCCATATGCAATTTTGCACTTCGAAATGACTTAAATCATAATGCCATCTTGACAGGAGAAATAAAAATGAAGTTTGTTTTAGCTTCCCTGGTGCATAATGCAATTGCTTAGGAATTATTTCCTCATTTAGTATTTTGCATTACACCATTTAGCATTTTGTTGTACAAAGATTCCTACACACACACACACACACACACAAAAGAATGACTGGAATCCTGTTGGGGTACTGCATTGTTCAGAAGTGGAATTGCATCAATGGGAAATAGAAGTGTGAAGATGCACAACATCCATATCCAATAGATGTGTACTGTTATGTAACTATATAACATTGCTGGCAAAGGGACCTAAGCAAATCAGGGCTCAATGTAGGACAAATGTAGGACAAAAATTTCAAATGGAAGACACTTTTTTTTAAAAAAATGGAGGACACACCACAAATTTTCTGGTTTTTTAAAAAATGTTAATTTAAATGCATGTTTCTGAGGCTTCTATAGACAATTGCCCCCCAAAGACCCCGGCGGCAATCGGCAGCAGGACCGGGCTGGGGCCGGTCCCAAGGCCTCGCCGGGCCGCATTCGGCCCGTGGGCCGCAGGTTGCCTACCCCTGGTATATGCACTGGAAAAATCTCTACTAGCAGAAGTTTGTTTTCTTTCTTCTTTTAATTTTATAATTTCTGTGTGAATGACCCTAACATGTGCATGTCATCTTTTATTTTCAGAACATCAATAGCTTCACCTTGGATAATTATAGTCTAATTAATTGTGACTGCTTGTGCCTTCCGATAAATATGGGTTGGAGATCCTTTGATCTCCAAACATTTGGCCTAAAGCTTTCCTAAGACCTGCCCAGTATGGCCAATGGCAAGGGAGTATGTGGGAACTGTACTCCAAAACAGTTCAAAGGTGAAAAGTTCTCCAAATGATCCAAACAATTGTTCAAAAAGAAAAAGGCAATCATTTTTTAACATTGGACTTGGGGCATTTTACCTACATAGACAGGTATGATGAAAGGGTAGATTGATGGCAAGCACTGTGACTGTGAGTCTACAGTGAGACTATCCAATGACATGTAGGTCCAGAGTAAAGGTCCTAGACCAGCAGATACCACCATGATTTTTATGGCAAGCAGCATATTTCAGAACATCTGATGTTGCTCAAGGGAATTTGGTATGCTCTTTTTAGGAGCATGCGACAGCAGCCACTTTGCTGAACTAGATGAAAAATCACTGTATCTCAGCACTGAGCGTGTTAGCATATAATTCTTTATGAAGTAGAACTTTAATCAATATTAAAATAGCTTGCAAAACATTTGTGTGAAAAGAAACATCACTCTCCTGTTACTGCAAACAGGGATATTTGCTATCATGTCTGTACAGACTAGAGTGCATTAACCTCAGCTAAGTGAGTGATGTAGTGCTTTGGCATCCTATTGACTGGCTGGGCTATTTGATTTCAAGTACTTAGCAAATTTGTATTATTCAGGATGGATACAAGAGACACCAAACTCATTTCCTCCAGCCAAGCAGGAAGTTGCAAGAACTGAGAAGCAGCTTTTGAGTTTCTTCCACCACCAATCTTTCAAAGGTTTTCATGCAAGGAAAGGGAGATGCTGCAAGTGGAATGCAAAGTAGAAGACAACACTCACAAACATCTAATAGCAGCTCAGGGAATGGCTATTGAGAGAGAGAGACAGTCTTTTACACTTCTAAAGAGAGCACTTAGTGCCATTACTGTAGAATGTCAAGAGAAGATATCTTGAAGACACCAGTCATTCAAAGAATGATCAAACTCAACTATGCACTTGTTCTCAGAATGATATTGCAGGGACATTTGCAAATATGTGTCAAAGTGCTCAGTTAACAAAGGCCTCCCACTTCATACTAGAATTATGCTATTTATATATTGGTATAAGGATGAGGCTATTAGCAATTACTAGATTGCCTATGACAGAGGTGAGAATAATATGGCCCTCTAGTGGTTCTCAACCTTTCTAATGCCGCGACCCTTTAATACAGTTCCTCATGTTGTGGTGAACCCCAACCATAACATTATTTTTGTTGCTATTTCATAACTATGTGTTTTCCAATGGTCTTAGGTGACCTCTGTGAAAGAGTCGTTCAACCCCCAAAGAGGTTGCAATCCACTGCTCTAGATATTGTCCTGAGAATCTCAGCAGCTCTAGCCAACATATATTATGGTGTGGAACGCTGGGGGTTGCAATCCAAAAATATTGGGAGGCTACATGACTTCCATATCTGGTTTACAGTTACCACCCCATACATGATGCTTTCCAGAGGTTTTGAACTACAACTCCACCACCTTTGACCATCGGCCATGATAGGGGTGTAATGGGAGGTGTTGTACAATAAGCTAGAAGGTGCTGCACTGGTCTACAGGTTACCTTGTTTATTGCTTGTAGTGTGCTAATTCTAGCCTATTGTTAATATGGCATGGATAGAGCTGCTTTTTGGAAATCAATTTGTAAACTGGGCAGCAACAGTAGAATTTACCAAAGCCAAGAAGAATTAATTGGCAGGAGAAAGCAATTCAGAAATCTGAACAGTGGCTTCCCTCAGATCTGAGATGAAAAGAGTTTGAAATTCTAGCTTGTTGCGGTTTAGAAACTGTTCCTCAACTGATTGTTGAGTCTTCAGGTTGAAAAAAAAGTCCCTAGTCTTTGGTTGAATAAACCCCTCTAAAGGGAGCCATGGTGGCGCAGTGGTTAAATGCCAGTACTGCATCCATTCAGAGCCACAAGTTGTGAGTTCAATCCCAGGGCTCCAGGGTCCACTCAGCTTTGCATCTTTCCATTGGTCTCTAAAATGAGTACTCAGCTTGTTGGGGGAAATTAGCTTACACATTGTAAATTGCTTAGGGAGTGCTTAAGTGCTATTGCTGTAAACTAAGTTTGGAAAAATTACTTGTTTTTATTGTGGTTCCTAGTATCCCCTAACCAACCTCACCATGGGGGATCTTGGGCAATGGAATTACAAAAAGTAGTTTTTCCAAAGCACACAGGCCCATCTTGGTTTCCCCATCTCTGTATGCCACAAAGTCAAGGCTGTTACACAACCAGTCAATGCATTACAGCAAGAACTCGGGAGTCAATGTTACTTAAACAAAGTCACCATAGGGGAAAGGACTACATACTCTGAAAGGAAGCCCTATGAAGTACAATTATTATGTTTTAAAACTGTTTCACCTTCCATCTTCTGCAACTGACATTCCATCAATTGAAGTGACTGTACAGAACACTATTGTAGTGTTGTTATTGTAAAAAAAAAAAAGTGTATTCTACTACCTGTGTGTTTTCAGGCTATGCTCACAACACACACACACACACACACAAATATGATTGCAGTTCAGTTGCAAGCTTCCATTTTCCTCCTCAGAGCGTGTTAAAAACAAGACGTTCTGTTCAACAGTGTCAATGGTGGGTTAAACGTGCAGTGCTGTTTTATCATTCGGTTTTTAAGATCAATTTTATACATATGTATATGTTCAGGAAATGCATGTGTGGACTCCTACACATGAGTAAAGTTCCCACCTGTATTTCTGACTCCTTGGTTCAAATGAGGACCTATCTTTGTGACTATAGTTTTTGTTCTACACAAAGGCACGCTTGCAATAAATTTTTACAAGTTTTCTACACCATGAGCTAAATTCTGAGTTCCAAAATGTGAAGTGTGGTAACCAAACAACTAAATGGATTTATAGTATCACTCTGATTTCTTGTCATGTGATTCTTTTCCCCATTCAACAAAGTTTGTTTACAATCAACAACTTTGAAATACAGTCAAATATAGATTACTTACTTGGTCTGGTTTGATTTTTTATAGGAATTACAAGCCGGTGGTGGTGTATGTGTGTATGAGAGAGAGGTGGGATGGGATGAGATGAAAATATATTTAAAAATTAACTTTACCATGTAAAATAGATGGGAATCTTGAGGCCCTTGTATTGATTTTGAATTACACCTGGTTTGAGAGCAGAATATGAGGGACAAGGAGTCTCTTGAGTCCCTCTTTTCCCGAGATAGTAGGATTGTCAGTTATTTTCTAAGATATTTCATCTTCAGGCCTAAATCCAATTGTTAGCTCCAACTAGATTTGCCCCACTGAATCAAATGAAATTTGTAAGTCAATATTTAATGTAAGTTCTACAGATTCAATTGGTCCATCTTCTTTGGGACTAACAACTGGATCTGAGCCACTGAATTCTTACTCTCAAATGGACACATTTCTTAACTAGATCTCTCATCTGTCATTCATGTGCTTTGTCACATTTTGAATTGGCAACTGTTAACAACTACAGCAGCACTTAGGTGAACATATAGGTTTCCCTTTAAAGAAAAAGGGACATCCAGGGTCCACACATTGTTCTTGAGACATGGCATACTGCTGGATTCTAGGCAAGAGACATACATTCTACATCAAGGATGAGCAACTGTCAGGGATCATATACCAGTTTTTATTCATGTGCCCCTGGAAGGCTGCCCCACCACATCCAGATGCATCAGAAGTGATATTGTGTTACTTCTTGATACCATTTTCAACCAATTTATGGCTTCAAAAAGAATGGTGTTTGTAGGGTATAGCACAACAAAGCTCCATGTTTGTGTGAGCTTTCGTGTGGGGGAAAAACCCCAAAGGTTTTTTGGGGGAGATTTAGTGGAGGGCAAATGTGTGTGCAAAAGTGGGATTTGGGGGGCTGCATGCATGCATCGGCTTTCCCCAGGCATTCCAAGGCAACCACTTTACATTCCCCCACAGCTTAACTGTTAAGACCAAGACTAGATTCCCAGGCTGATCCATAGTGAGGTCAGAATTTGTGAAAGGCCTTGTTTACAATATCTGTTTCCTGTTTCAAGGGAACTTATAATAAAACCAGCCAACCCAAACAAGATCCATGTTACCCATTTAAACCTGCCCCACATTAACTATTTTAGTGTACAGCTGACAACTGCCGACATATGCCCATTCAGGTGTCATGCTGCATGGTAAACAAGAGAACTATCTCTACGCAACTGGCCTGTCACATGAGACAAATAGAAGATGGGTACTGATTGAACATAGGACCCTACATTCTAAACAGAATCCACCTGGGCAGAGTAATCCTATGAAGACGTGTAAGGGGAAAGTCCAGGAGGAGTGAAGGGTAAAAGCAGGGGTGGCATCTATTTGTCCTTCAGATGTTGCTGAGCTGCAACTTCCATCAGTCCTAGTCAGCATAACCAATAATACAAGATTATGGGAGGTACAATCAAAAACACCTAGAGAACCATAAAATTGTCCATCTCTGGAAAAAAACATGTAGGATTTCCATTGTCAGGAGGTGAAAGTTCACTCCTGGCAATGGCTCTTTGCTCCTTCCCCGTGATCACACTAGCTTAACACTGAAGAACTAAACCCACTAGTACACACAATGATCCCGAAAGAGAGACTTCAGCATCCACTGGGGTCCTAAGACATAAAATATTTTGCTTACTGGATAGCATCCCTTTATTTCTCTTCTACTTCTATGGTTTCATAAGAGGCAACAAACAACAACGACAACAACCTTTCAGAAATAAGCAGAAAGAGCTTTATATGACAAATAAAAAAGTGATATTTTATGAAACAAAACTGGTGGACCTTCAAGAGGGAAAATGTCCTTGAAGAGCTAAGTAGATTATTTAGGAGAGGCTTTCATATACCAGCAGGATAAATTCCTTTCATTAAATACATTGAAGTCATATCTCAAGCCAGAAATTTGTGGTATTAAAGGTTACACAGCAAAGTGAAAATCTTTTTATATGCATTCTAGAAATGCAAAGAATAGACCCATGGATTGTTCAAAATAATGGAGGGGCGTGGAAGAGAGGATGGTGTCAACCTATGGATGCAAATTTATGAACTGTTGGCATCAGACTTTCATCAGTATTTGTGCTAGATAGAAAACAGCTGAGACCAATTCCAGCATGCACAGGCAAACAGTAACAAGACAGATATTTGCATCTTTAAAGTTAAGTTGAATTAAGTCTGGAAAGCATACTTTACTAAGCTAGAACATTTTAAGAGATGGATCTTTAGGGAATACCAAAGTAGCTTCATCCATATGGATTTATTGTCTCCTGTTTACTGTGCTATTTGATGATAATGGATTTCATCCAAGAGTGCAAATTTATGAACTTGCTTTAGGAAATCTACAAATGAAAGAAAATTGTTCTTCCTCTTTGTTGCAATATTTTCAAGTCATAGCTAATATAACACTCAATTTTTTCATCTTGCCCGCCAATAAATTCATCCCCAGAAGAATTAAAGATACATTTGCAATGTCTCATTTTGTTCTATATGCAACATCATAAACTGTAAGTATTAAGGGTCACAGTGTATATATTGGTTCAAAGTACAATTATACACCAAACAATCCTGCATTTTCTAGAGAGGAATGGCAAAGCTCTGTGGTCTATGTGCCTGGCATTTTAATTTCCCGCTTGTGGAAAATGGAGAAAACCTACCACCACAGGTTATTTAAGGAGAATGGGTTTTCACAGCAAGCATTGAGTGTCAACGGTACAAATGTGGTACAACTGCATAAGAAGCGGGTGCAAGCTCAAAACATAATGGGAACAATAGTGAAATGTACTGCCTGACAGGCCAGCCCACTATTGTTCAACAATCCCCTTGCTCTGCTGTGGACTGATTCTACTTGTTTCTTTCACCTGGGCAATAGCACCAGGTTTTTGATTTATAGAAATAGTTTATTAAATTCCATGCCAAGCTTGAAAGTTTCTGGAATCAATGTTATCCTAGACTAGAAAACATGCAAAGTAATATAGCTTCTATTCTCAGGGGCCCATATAGCGTATCATTTACTTTGGGAATAAAAAAAAGGAATCAAAACAATAATATTGGATCCAAAATACTTTTGCTTATGGGTGGGAATCATGTAGCACTCTAAATGTTGTCAGAACTGCAAATAGTGGCCTTTCCCACCATTGACTGTGCTGTCTAGGACTGCAGGGAGTTGTAGTCTGACAACATCTGGGGGGGGGGGGCACATGGTCAGCAAACCGAATCATTGTTCTTCCATATGTGTGGCAGAGACTGGAAAGAAAGCTGTTTGTATGAAGAAATTTGTCATGCTTTGACCAAGTGAAACTGACTTTCTTCATGTAAGCAAACCAGCTGAGTCTCATTCCTCGTGCCAGCCTTTTGAGGAAGATAAACTGCTATGCCTACTATATATAGACAGGGCGGTAATCCAAGTCTCATATAGAATGATTGAGTTGGAAGAGATGACAAGGGATATCTAGTCCAACCCCATGCCATGCACTATCAAAGCACTCCCAACGGAAAGCCAACCAGCCTCTGTTTAAAACCTCCAAGGAATGAGATTCCATCACTCTTCAAGGAAGCATTTTCTACTGCCAAACAGCTTTTACCAGCAGGAAGTTCTTCCTAATGTTTAAGGTGGAATCTCTTTATATGCAAGAAAAACATCCAAAGGCAAACAGCTGCAATGGAAATGAGGATAAATATAAGTATCCCCTCTTGCAAATACTGACACTTCATTAAAACTGCTGTTGGCAGAGTAGAGGAATTATTGACCTTTAAAACATCAGCATTCATTTTCCAGTTTTATTTGTGTGTATGTATAAATGACTCAAGATCAGCGTTAATTTAATGTTGTTATGATTTTTTTTTCTTATATATATGAAAATTGAGTAAAGAATTGACAGCAATAAGAGGGAATCCATTATTAGAGAATTACAGTATTGCCTTGTTTTGATAATAATGTAAGAAATTAGCCAGATGCAAGGACTGTAAGATCTAATTTTATGATGATCGCTGTACAGAATTAATTATAAATATTATTGTACAAATGAAATAAATTTCAATAAAGATTAAAGGGGAAAAATGACTCAAGGTGTCTGTGGTATTTCCATAAACCATGCTATTAGTGGGCAACTGTGACCTTATCCATTTTGTTGTTGTGTGCCTTCAATTCATTTCTGACTTTATGGAGATCCTATCATGGGGTTTTCTTGGCAAGATCTGTCCAGAGGGGTTTGCACTTGTCTCCCTCTGAGGCTGAGAGTGTGTGACTTGTCCATGGATTTCCTTCCATGGCTGAGTGGGGATTGGAGCCCTGGTCTCCAATCATAGTCCAGTGCTCAAATCACTACCCCACACTGGATCTCCCTTAACTTCTTTAGTCAGGAAAAGTCAAGAAAACCTTTGGCAGTTTCTGTTTGAAAGTGCAACATACCATTAAGTGTACCATCAGAATCAATGCGTATTACATTTTCTTGTATAACAAACCACCCTAGCATTGCCTTGGAGAATTAGGTACTGGGAATGAAATTTGAGATTTATTTATTTAAAATCCTTCCTTGTGGAACATTTGAAAAACGTGAAGGCTGTGAAGGTCTGTGAATGACAGCGGCACCTCTATAGGATGAGGTTCCGGCAAATGTGTTATAGTATGTCCAACTACTGAAAAAGACACATTTCCCTGCTCATTTTCCTACTGTCCAGCAACAATAAATAGCCATAAAGCAAGCAGAATAAAGCAAGCAGATGTCCAAGTGAGTAGATGCTGAAATGGGCAGATGCAGGAGAGGCTAACAGCTCTATTTTCAGTCAGCCTGTAACATGCAGAGAAAAAAAAGTTAAACATATTGCTAATAAGGATGCTTCAGTGACTAGGAGTCTACTCAGGATCTGAAGTCAGGCTCACAGGATGATTTAGAGATTATTGAAAATGATTCAGACCTGGATTCTGAGAAAGAATAAGAAAAAGAATCTAGTGGAAGTACATTATTTTAGGTGGATCATTTTAAAGGATTATTAAAGGAAGTACTTATTTCTTTGGATTTAAATTTATCTGAGAGTTCTTCTGTCAATGACAGTGGAAATCAAAAGGCTAATAGATTGGCCTCAATAAAGCAACAGATGCCTACCCAAGACATGCAAAATCCATTGCCTGAGACATTTAAAAGAGTATTAGAATCAGAATGGGAAAGGCCAGATAATAATAGGGGATTAAATATTTTTTTGCAAAAAGCTGTATTTACTTGACAAGTGGTTAATAGATCAATTAGCTGGGCCATTAATTGCTGATGCTGATTATTATTATTAACCTTTATTTATAAAGCGCTGTAAATATCTGGACTGTTATCTAATTCAGCCCTTTCTAGGAAACATGACACTGTTTTAAAAGATATGGATAAGAAGAGAGGTGACACAGCATTAAAAAAAAAGGGTCATGAAGCAGCAGCTCGATCATTAAGAGCACCTATGGCTGTTTCAATGTTAGCCAGAGCACGAATATTATGGATTCAAGAGGTGTTAAATTTGGATGATGTATCTGCCCAAACTTTATAGAAAGTTGGATAGGCTTCTACCAATACATAAGGGATTTAAGTTATGATGCCACACCTTTTTCAGCTAGAACAATTTTTTCTAAAGATGTTGCCAAAAGGTCTCTTTGGTTGAAATATTAAGATATGGATCAGAAGGCAAAAGCAAATATGATTAATACACCATTTTTAAGGGGCTGCACTGCACAGCATGGCATAGTAGTCTGAGTGTTGGACTAGGACTCTGGAGACCAGGGTTTCATTCCTCACTTGGCCACGAAACCCACTGGATGAATTTGGGCAAGTCACGTGCTCTCAGCCTCAAGGGAAGACGATAGCAAACCTCTGAACAAATCTTGCCAAGAAAACCCCGTGATAGGTTCACTTTAGTATGAGCATAAATCACAAATGATTTGAAGGCACACAACAACAAGTGCATAGAATCAGGAGATCAAGTACGCAGATGCAGTTATCCCTCCATAGCTACATCTCTTGATGCAGGATGTTGGGCAACAACTGTTTTTAAGGCTCGAGTAACTGTGGTTGTTATTACAGATAGGCTAAGCATGACAAAAATTGGAGGTGGACGAAACAGGATATTTCTGGTGAAAAGAACAGTATATCTTTCATGTCCCTCTATAACAATACTTTCCTGTGGCCATAGCTGAAGTCTGTTATAAAATATAAAGCATACACTTGAATTTAAAATTTCATGCACCAAATCTGAAATTCCCTCCGTTGCAACAACCCTGTGTTTTTGAGAAAGTACTCACTTGTCAGGAACCAAAGCAAATCTTTTTGGAAATATGGAACATTTATATGATTACAGGAGAAGGCTTTGCAGTTCAAAATAAATAAAAAACAGAAAATCCAGCATACTCACAAAACAACCAACCAGATGCAGCCAACCCTTTCGGCAACTCAAAAAACATCTGTTTGAATCTTTAACAGTAGTTGACATTAGAGCTTGGACATTAGAGAATACAACTCCCAGTTTCCAAGCTCATATAGCTAGGAGTTTTAGTGTAACCCCCCCCCCCCCATCCATAAAACAGCATTGCTCCAAACTCTGATTTACAGGTGTGTTACATAAGAACAGGCTGACCAAACAGATCAAGAAATCCTAAGCTAAAATTGAAGTATTCAGATTCCAGGTTTGAAGTGCACACACAAAAACAGAATGACAACAAACATTGGTATCTTATCTATAAAGTATTTATTTTCTTAAGTTAAACAAACAGGTTTTTTTCAAGGATGGTTTCCATCTATAAAATGAACAAAATACAAGCTCTGTACAGCAGATTTTAAAGAATCAACTGAAACGACAGTTCCAAAACTATATTTAATTTGAAAAATGAAATTCACATGTACCACCATCATTTTTGCTTTGAAAAAGCTAAGGTTAGAACAAAGACAACATTGCATTGCAATTTGTTTGGGGCTGGGGAGCCGGGAAGAGGAGAGTATTTGGCTACTTTAAATATCTAAAATTAATATTCACCATTGGCTGCCATTACATACCCTCACTTCATTTCAAAGGTTTCTGAACAGGACCCCTTAGTAAAACCCACTGCCCAGAGGTTGTGTTTGACAGCCTTGGTATACTGCACCTGAAAACCATAGACTTTTCTTAAAAGAATGAAGTCACAGTAAATAACTTTGGCACACTGTGTCATGTAAACATATCTAACATCATACCACCATGTTTCTGTTCTGAGCAAGGGAGCACCCAGTATCGCCTACAGTCTCAATATCGAGATCTTTTCTGCATGACATGTCTAGGATATGGGAAGAAAAACAAACCTCACATTTAGAACTTTCTGGAGTGGGGAGACATTAAGAACATTTATTAGTGAATCTGGTTAGGGAACAATAAAGAAAGTACTTTTCCAGAACTCTAGTAAACAACAGTTAGTATGCTGGCCAGATTTCTGAATCACAAGGAGAAAGGTGTTAAATGTGCACCTTTATTTTTACTACTACGTTTTTCTCTGAAGCACTGGATTATATAGCTAATTTGCTGTTAAAAGTTAAAAGTCCAATGCTAACTCCTCTTCAAATTAATGACTTCTTCAAAGAATTGTCATCTTTATGGCAAGCCTTGGGTTGCTAAAGAAGAACACCTATTATTTGCTGCCAAGCTCATATTTGAGTTTCAATAGGGAGAAGGGAAATTTGAGATGAAAAAGGATTATATTCACATTGCTCAGCCAAAAAAAACGTGCTGGAGGTCCAAACCATGTAATGTTCATACAACATCTCAAAACAGTACCTGCAGAGACCACAAGCATGCCATACAAATCCAAATGTATACCAGCCTATTTCAAACAGGGTACTAAAATTTTAAGTCCTTGTTTGCATGGAGGGATGCTCACATTTTGTTGCAAATACTGCAGCTGTCAGGAGAAATGCAGCTCGTAAAATACTCAGATCCATATGGCCCGAAAGAGAACACTGTCAAGACATGATTGCATAATAATTTGTCTTTGTCATTTTGTAATCACCAGAGGGCATCTTAGGAGTGCTGCTTTCATTTTTCATTTAAAAATCTTACATAAAGCTGTTTTTCACCTCAGAAGCCTATATCTGGCAGTGGGAAGGAGGGGGAGAACAGTCAAAACTGGCAGCCACCTCTGACATCACTCTGATATAAAAATAGCAGTTAGACTGAAATGACTGCTTTTGATGTACCACTTGCACCCACATTATAGTCCTACAGCCCGTTCTGGAGCATTAGTTAGGACACAAAGAGAAATCCCAAATCATGATAATCCAAGAGCAGGTGCAGAACAGCTGCAATGCTGATATTTAGTTGCTAGCTGCTCACACTTCCATGAAAAGGCTACTGTGGTCTTGTGCTATCTGTCATTCTGACAATTTTTAAACAGGAAAAAGAAAATCATATTGTGAACACAATCTAAGGACTAAACCCTTACAGCTGCATTATTATTTTTTTTTAAAGACACAACCATTCTTTTAAGACAAAGGAGTCTAGAATTGCCCAACATAAAGACCAAGTTTACAGATATCCAGAGCACACTGCATGAATTCCTCAGCTGGAGGCGACAATGCTGGTGAGATGAAGCTTGCAAGCCTCTTTCTGCCATTCCATCACCATCTTTACAGAGGCCTGGAGTTTCCCAAAAGAATGAAACACAAAGTAGGCACACTTTACAAAGCAAAAGCATCCAGTGTTTGCATGAACACAACTCAGCAGCACAAACCTGCATCTTCACAGAGTTTTGTTCTTCTACTTCAACTGTCCAATCCACTTTCCAGTAAAGTGTTAAAATGCTTTCTTGATAAATTACAGGATGATGAAAAATTGATAGAAAGTTGTAAAGTTTGACAATATATATTTATATATATATATTTATATAATGTTTATATTTAGAGTCCTGTCATAGAAAAGTCCATGGTCAAATATACAAAGTACACATGGCAAAACCTTCAAAACGATTCTTTGATTTCTGGAAACCACAAACACCGATTTCTATGTAAATGGAGACTGCCAATGATCTTCTCCGAACAATTTTACTCCCTCCCAACCATTCCCTCCCTCCCTCCTCCTGTGTGTTGAAAGCAGTTTTCTATTGTACATCTGTTGTTTCTAGGGATGTTAATCATCTGCTGTGTAAGTATTAGCTTGAAGCTGGAAAGGAACTGGTAAGCCTTCGTGGCGGAAGGAGTGAGCTGTGCTGCAGCTACAGACAATGGCAGGGTCCCCAGTTCACTTGCTTCCCTTTTGTTCACTTTAGTTGTCATCACCTACTTTCAGACAAAGATGGAATACTGAGGTATATAAAGTTATCAGTAATGCAATCAAAATGTTGCCCAAGGTTTAGGAAATGAGACAGTATATCTGTGCGAGCCCTTCTACTGTTGTAGATTAAGTGTGAATTTCCACTGCTGTGATAGTGAAGGACTGCAAACTTCAACAGTCAGACCACCATTTTTGGCATTTCGGCTGTCTAAACACAGGTTACTGCCCACGTGCCTCAGTTTGGCATTGCTTTCAATTTGTTCCCATTTCTAAGAGATAAAACAAAACAGAAATTACTCAGATTCAATAAATAAGAATAAAAGAAACAGTTTTCCCCCCTACTCTACCATAAATTTCCTTTCTAACATACAGTATGGACTGCCCTTTCTACATGGCCAGACAGTCTGCCTTAAATGATGGGAATGAAAGATGGCTAAGATTGTAGCAGAAAAAAGTTGAAACTGGACTAGTAAAACAAAAACGTTGTTAACGTTGTTTGCTAACATCAGGATCATAAAGGCGGGCAATATTCTATAAATAATAAAAATGAGGACACTGTAGTACAATTAATAATTGGGAACTATAGCAGAGTGGTGTAAAGTTTGAATAATTTTATAATGCTGTAAGGACAGATCACCCTGGGAAAGCTACTGAATAAATGAGTGAAGTGAATGGTGTATGATAAGGAATGAAAAAGGCAGAACTATGAATGCTGGGGTTAAATGGCAAACAAAGGAAACTAAGTAGCTGTGGTTCCAGTTCTCCAATGAACCTAGAAAGGATAATGCTCCCTCCTTCCCAAAATATTCTCATATACTAAGATATACTCAATATACTAAATGTATACTCAATATACTAAAAACATTTATAGTAAACTATACTAAAAATGACTGTGCTTCACAGAAGAATCTTACAGAAAGCACACACTGCCTGTATGTGAAAAGTTGTCCAGGTTCTGCAAGAAGCTGAATAGGAGAAAGTGACTATGGATATATGAGAAGATTTCACTCCATAACTCAAGAAATGCTGTGTGACTTGTGCACAACATTGGTGATGCATTGCATTGATCATGCAATATTTCAGAGTCTATAGAGTTGCTGACTATGGTATTGATCTTACTTTCAGAACTGATAACTCTTGACATACTGGCCAGATATGAACAGTATAAGGTAATCAAATTCCTTTTCATTCAGAGATTCAAGGTGTCACATTTCAAGTTTCACTGAAATAGGATGGTTCCCTTGAAAGAGGTGACCTATTTCTAAAGAATGGATCTGAGGGATAAAAAACATCTCATATTACTGCTTACATGGACAAGTTAATAAACACCACTATTCTATGACCACTGTCCCTTTGGCCTATTATCACAATTTTGCAACCAGCTTTGGGCTAAAAATATAAATTACACTGCAAAGGTTCACTTAAAAAGGAAAATGTTCAAATGAAAATGTCACTGGATTTATGTTTTGCAGGCTCCTCCACTCCTTGTTATTGGAGACAACTGATATTGGGATGCTTTTGCAGGAAAGTGAATGAGCCAATTTGCAGGGCAGAGGGAAAATCCTTTTTTCCTTTTCTTGGCCAAATGAACTGATTGGGAATCTTGTGCTTTCAATGCCTGTTTTTTATTCTGGCTACAGATGAGTGCATCCAGTTGCTGGGAAGAGAACTAAATATATTACTTATGCATGCCTACATCCCAGATACTGACCTGTCTACCATCATTTTCTCTACAGCCCTGAAGTTTTATGAGTGAGCCAGGAGCTCGGTCTACAACAGTAAGGCACAAATCCATGTGTTTCACTGACTTGTCCTTTGTTAAGGCCCATTCCTGAAAAACAGAAACAACATACAGTTACATCTATGTGCACAATGCTTAAAAACATTCATCTATTTTAATTTGCTATCAAGTACCTGCTACACTTGGGAAAGCCACAAAGACAGAAATGTTTTAGAAACAAGGATCTGAATTGAGATGAAAGTCACTGATATCTCTCATTTTTTCTATATAGCAAAAAACAATTCAGTAATTTGCCAAAGAGATTTGGTGTGATTCATTGGAAGCTCAGCATTAACTTTTTTTTCAAAAAATTTAGTGCTGCATCTATGCTTTAACATTACCCTATACTACCCTCTGCTGGTTCTACCACACAATAGTATCTAACCAAGTGAAACCAGATTTCAGCAGCCAAGTGTCAGGGGAACATATAAACCCATGTGATTAGAAAATACAGGTTGGTCTTTTTCTCATTTTGCTTCATCCACAATAAACTAAGGAACAGAACAGGCATGCAGATTTACCTATGACATTTTATAACTGCTTTTCCTGCAAAACCTTAATATATTCAGCACATATATCAGGTCACTACTGATTCATGTTCCCCCCCCAAACCTCTGAATATACAGACAAATTTGTCCCATCTCTGCTTTACCATAAAGTGACATTTTCTAACACTGGAGAATATCAATATCACAATATTTCCCTCTTGTTTCCTGAAAATATGTTGAATTCATTTTGTTTCAGTGTGATTTTTTCCTAACTAAGGTTTACGCTCCCACCCAAATAGCCCCCAAGATACCTGTATATTACTAACTTCTGCCTTCAGTTGGACCCAGAAGGTCCCATTTACATTATTCAAAACATATACAGTGGATATGCTTCTGAAGTCTACATATGACAGCTGTCACCATTTGGAATCATGACTGAAACTACCGTAGGCCAAAGAAATCCCCCCAAGGTGACATGGCAAATGGGTTAGGTAAAGAAACCACTTAGTGACAGTGACAATCACATGAAGCATGACATGTTGAAAATGATCACATCCAAGATCTCTTCCAAACTGTAAATTAATACATATACATTATTTTGCCTTCACTATATCAGTGCATTCTTACTTCCCCATATGATTTGCTATTTCCAATTGGAGAATTCTGTCCCAATAATTACGGCAGCTAAATTCACTTTTTCAGCATTTTCTTCTATTTTGAATGTTGTTGGATGTGGGTTTAAACAGGTCAACATAACTATATTGGTAACTTCATTTTGACCTTTAAAACAAGAATTTATCATTTCTACCTAGACAATTTTCCAAATTTCAGTTTACACAATGTTCCATATACCTCTAATCAATGCCATACCAAGGTATCATTTTTGAAGCCTTCATAAATGATGATACATATGAGAATTGCTTAACCTTTCCAAAAAGAGGATGTTAGAGTAAACCCACTAAACCAACAGGAACTTGCTAAGTCAACACTTACATAAACTCCATTAAGTCAACTGGTCTACGCTAATTGGGATTTGTTTGCAATTCTGCTGCAAGTGAAATTTGTACAAACACAACTACTTTAACCCTGCATTGCATACAAACTGTTATACATAAAAACCATACTATTCAGTTTGAAAATATTTTCCCTCTGAGCTATGGAATTTCTGTTTCAATATTCATAACAGATATCTTATTGATTTTTATTTAGCTAAATCATCCATATGCTATATCATATATGGAAGGGGGTCAGTGCTTCTTTTAGGTTCTCTTGGGCAGACTGAGCTCTTGCCTTTCATTACTCTACTCAGAGAAGGGAATGGTTCTTTTTTAATAAGAGTTAATAGCTTACCCTTAACTTTTATCAAAAAGAGAACCATCCCCTTCTCTGATCAGAGTAGTGAAAGGCTTTTTTGAATGCCCCATCTGCACCTGGTCAACTCCCCTGCACAACACACAGCCACCATTTACCATAGTTTTCCACCTCATCTATCTTTAAGGTGGAATTTAAGGAATTATGCCTGCCAGAATTCTTCAAGTTCTTTGGCATTTTTTCCTATGCTTCCTTTATAGCCTGAGTTACATACCCCTAAGTTTTACCCTCAACTTATCCACGGGTCACATCAAAACCTGTTACTTTGGGGCCAAACCTGCCCTCAATCTATACATAAAGTCAATTTATACATGAGTATATAAGATATTACAGACTGCTAGGACATTTGCAGAAATCAATAGCAATCACTGAGTTGCAAAATAGATTCTTAAAACAAAAGAAATTCCAGCTTTGGCAAATCACAGAAAGTAGACAAAGTTTAGAAAAATCCTCCAAAAGGTAAAGAAGGTTGTACTAAGACATATATTTTCATTGAGGTGCAATAAAGAGCTAGAAACCAGGATGATTTCTTCTTGTCATTTACAAACTACTAATTACTATACTAACCTGGTTTCCCCCAGCATTATGACATTCATAGACGCCAACAACGCCATCTGCAAAATGGCCTAAAGTGTCAAGGCAATTGGTTCCTTGCTGCAAGGCCCCAAAAGCTATATCTTGGTGATCAGGTACCCTGAAAAACAAGAAACCTTTTAATTCTGACCAAACGTCAATATTAAAACTCACTCTGTCTTGAGAGCAACTCAGAGGTGCTTGTACACAACACAATACAATTATTTTCTACAGCATTCTCATTAGCAATTCTCTCAGCAAATCTACAGACTGTTTTTTTTAATTCCTAAAAGTTTCAAGGGTATAATAAAAGTAAGAAACTGCAAAGAGGCAATTTCTCAATGAGCAAGACTTTGAGTTTAGATGAGTTCAAAAATAGTTATGGAGGGGGCATGAGAATGCAAGGAGCTACTAATACAGATATAAACTCAAATGTATTGGGCATGCACCATTTAATTTCAGCACACAAATTATTCTTGCAAGACCCACCTTCTCCCTTTAATATACATTCAGACTGACCTAAAAGAAAGATTGTTGTATCTCAAACAAGATTCTGATAAGTATAAACATTTTGCCACAGGTTGATCTGGTTAAAAGTATTCTTTTTCTCTATATGTATAAACAGCCTAACTCCAAGCAGCCCTTCATGCTGTTGAGTTCCTGGTACCGTATCCATGGAACTACTTTCATCCATCAAGTGAGACAAGTGAAGAGCTATGCAAACCCCATCCACCATTAACTTTTTCTAACATAGGTTCCATTGACCCCGGCAGACTTTCTTTGGGGGAACATCCCTTAAGGGGAAAAGGTTTCCCTGCCCCAGAAAAAGGAAAAGGTTTTTCTGTCTCCTGTCAGCTCAGGATGCGTTCCTGTTGTAGCTTAAATGAGCTATTTTTAACACCTTTTAATCACCCTGTTACATGAACAGTGAAAAAAAAGATTATGCATATTTTAGTCATTGTATAGTAATAGTTCTTCCAGATTAATTAAGACTGAGTGCTAGGCTCAAGTGGTACTTTCACAGAAGCAACTGAATATAGCAGTGGTGGCATTCATGCCAGAGGAGCCATGCAGAACCCTCTTTGTGGGAACGCGTGCCATCGCCTCAGCACAGATTTGCCAGAGTTTGTTACTAGAAAGCCAGAGGCATGTGGCACTTTGCAATAAATAAGTTTTGGATTGTAGTTCGGGTACTCAGTCTCTAAAAGGTTCACCATCACTGGAATATAGTATGGATTTTTTTTTCCATTTGGTTTTCTATTGAATTAGAAAGCCATGGCCTCAACCAGGAGTTTCCTGGCCAGGACTTAGCACAGTAAAATTCCCATGAGTGCATATACTTAGCCCTTAGGCCCCACTTTACTGGCAGATGGGAGTATAGATACAAAACATCAGATTTTGTGACTGCCAGGAAGCATCAGGCCTATTGCTGAAATGGCTAGGCTTGGCTGAAAGTGCAGAAATGCCTATGTATTGTACTCCCAAATATCTGATCTTATCTTGGCAATTACTGTGCAACTTTTTCACAACCCCATTAGGCTCCCACAATCTCTCTTTGGCATTGACATGAAGTAGGTAGCCTATTCCAAGAAACACCATTTTATATTTGATATACATACCAAGTACAGTGGTGCCTCGGGTTACGAAAATAATTCGTTCCGCGGCCGCTTTCGTAACCCGAAAAGCCTTCGTAAGCCGAATTGCCATAGGCGCTAATGGGGAAAAGCCGCGATTCCGTGTAAAATAGCGCCGAAAAGCACCAAAAGTTTTTTCGTAACCCGAAAAAACATTCGTAACCCGAAACAATAATTCCCTATGGGATTTTTTCGTATCCCGAAAATTTCGTAACCTGGGTATTTCGTATCCCGAGGTACCACTGTACTAAGGCTTTTAAGAGTACACTGAAAAAAGTCAGAATAAAATGAAGCTCAAGTGACAAAGAGAGATGGAAATAAATGTCCTAATCTAGTGTAGATGAAAAATCTTGACCTGCACACACAATAAGATACGCACCTTAACTCAGGGTACACATTTTCAAGATACCACTTGAATGGTTTGCAGTTAAGTCTCTTTCTCAACTCCAATCGGCTTTGAATACTATTGAAAGAAGAAAAGCACTGTTTATTTAATTTTTAAACAACTATCTTTAAAAATTGACACAGTCTCCGCACTGTTATTTCCATAGTTAAAATTGTTTAACAAAGGGCCTTAAGAGAGCTAACAATTAATATTGTTGTGTGCCCTCAAGTTGTTTACAACTTATGGTGACCCTAAGGCAAACCTGTCATGAGGTTTTCTTGTCAAGTTTCTTCAGAGGGGGTTTGCCATTGCCAAGCTCCGTGTCTGAGGGAGTGTGACTCACCCAAGGTCACCCAGTGAGTTGCATGGTCAAGTTGGGATTCAAATCCTTGTCTCCAGAGTTACAGTCCAACACTCAAAGCACTACGTCATGCTGGCTCTCAATTAATAGGTATCTTGTATATGCAATTTTAAAATCAAGAAACCTAAAATATATTGAATAGTTCAAAGTCAATTACTTACTTGCCATAAGGTACATTTCTGGCTGAAGGCACTGCTGCATAATAGAAGTTTTTGTATTCATCCATCCAGACTTCTGCTGCTCTACGTGTATTTCTGTTAACAGTTCATAATACAGAATTTATTTCTACTCTTATCATTGAAGTAGTTTCCTTACTTCTTCATTACAGGGTGGGTGTACTGAAGCCCATAGATCACAAGTGGCCATCAAGGTATTTTCTGTGGCCACTGGAGTCATTCTCCAAAGCAAAAATTTATTTTCCACCCCAAAAGAACCTCCTTAACTGAGAAAATCATACCAACTAGTAATACTAGTCAGTTGATAGACTAGTTTTAATTGTGCAAACGTACTCCTGGCCACCACAAAATTCTGGCCATCCAGGTTCAGGCCTTTCCTAAGCTTACTTTCTTACTTTTGAGTATTTTGAGTCAGATCTTTTGCTACTTATAACACTGCAAGAACTGGCCAAGATGTGTGATGCTACATGCCATTTCTTCTCCTAATCTTCTTTTAACTCCTTTGATTAGGGTTTGTCTTCACAGGATGAGGACTCCTTCAAATACAGAATCAAAGCAACTAATTCTGTGTAAAAGATTTCAGTTGTAACTTTGATCACCATCAATGTCACACCCTACCACGTGCTACTGAATTGAGTTTTGTGCCAATATTGATTGGGATTCTGTTAAGAATCCAGGAATTAATGATAAACTAGCACATTCCAAGTAGTGTCACTTTCTGGAACTCTGCTACTGTGATCAGACGTTTTGTAGTCCATTTGGAATTTCTTCCAGAACACCTATACTAACAGAACTGTCCCTCCCCCCTCACCAGAGGTTCTGAATTTCAATCTGTAAATCTCACTATTTCCTAATCTTTCCCCTCTATTTTTAATACTGCTGTCCATTAGGACTGTCACATCTATAATCCATTCAGGAGGTTGTATTACAGATTATAATATGTTTTAGGGGTGGTATGGGAAAGTGAATGGAACCATAATTCAAGTGTGAATCACCTTGCATGGGCATATACTTAGCATTGTCCAAATCATATAAATTAGAAATAAGAGAGATTCCATGGGGAATATATGTAGCATTTTAAATGCAAGACTCCATGCTTCTTACCACAGGGGATTGGAATATGTGGCCTTCCAAATGTTCTGACTGAAGAATGACTGTAAAGTATGATGGGAGCTGTCCAGCAACTTTTAGAGGGCCACAAAGTCCTCATATTTCAGACATGGATAGATGCAATACTTATGCAGACAACAAGCAGGCCAATACAGATCTACATACATGTGTGTGTGAAAGAGAGAGAGCGTATGGATACAGTCTTGATATCCACTTGTGAATTCTAAAGATAGCATTGGTATCTAAAAATGCAAAATACTAGATAAAGCAATTAAATGTATAACCTGTTTGCAATATTCTGATTGATAAGGAGCTCCACATCATCTTTTTATTCAAACAGGCTTGTTATGGAAGCTTTTCAAGCAGCTGGGGGGGGGGGGGAATGCTGATTTTTTTTGCTTTTATCATGGAGTTCTAAAAATAATTTTATACATTAAAAAACTGAATGATGTTATGACTGTTTAACTGTGCTTTAACTTTTTTATTATCAAGTTTTTAATTTGCCTTGGGTCACATGCTAGTAGAAACATGCCAAATAAAATAAAGTAAAGTAAAGTAAAATAAAAATCAGTTATGTGACCTGAAAAGATAGTAATGCACTTTAATTTCACTTGCCATTTCTTTGGATAAGGACTGAATCCTAGTTTTCATCATTTAAGTTGAAGACAAATTACCTTGCAAAAACAGTACCACTTCCTCCTGGAAAGGTATAAGGATGTTGTTTACGAAAGACATGGCCAACCCTGCTGCATGGGACTATTTCAAGGCTTCCACCACACTGCCACACACGGAATGAAATCTCTGTCATGGGAATGGGGGGGGGGGGGGAGAGGAGAGAGAGTAATAAAATCACGTACAAAAAAACACAACATTCAGACATTTTTCTTTCTCTTTCCCAGACTCATGTGAGGCTTTTTGGTCTCTAATTACATATTACCTTTTAAAACGATGTGTGAAAATTTTACTGGATGTCATTGTATCTAATAGAAGGGAATTTAGAAGAAGCCTAAATTTTGTCTGTATTCTTTTTTAAAACTGAGAAGCTTATGTTATCTATACAATTATTAAATATGTCCCTTCAAAAAGAACAAGCACTTTTTACCCTTGCTGTTTAAAATAACTAAAAATATTTAAAATTCAGTATTTAATAGCTAACCATGACTTTATGGGCATATGTAATTACTTGGCTCTTACGTGAACACTGGAAATAAGGACCAATAATGAAAGTGTCAGCACAAAAAGAATGATCTTACATGTGATAATAAGAGATATAAAATCACAATTCATCTTGAACTAAGGTGCCAAGTATCTACTAGGTCTGATAATCAAAATTAATTAGCTCAGCCCTCAGGTAACTATTTTCTAATAGATTTCTTAAAATATACATACAGGATGATTAGGCCTATGGGCTATATGCCTTTCTTTGATGTTAGAGAAAAAGATCTTTGTGATGGTTGATGTCTCTTGTTACCGGTGGTTCTGGACTGGTACCAACTGGAACAGATGCAGTCTTCTCAGCTACTCAGTATCAAAGTAACTTCCACACAGATTTTCACTCAAATGAGGGTTTATTGACTTTGTTGCTATTTACACTTTACAGCAGGCTACTATACATCTATTCTCTTTCAGAGTCCATGCTAGAAGCTCGAATGTGACATCAGTCTTTGTTCTCTCACAAGATCAACCTTCCCACCAAGTGGACACACCTCTTTCCCATGAAGTCACCATACTACACAGAAGCATAACAATAACACATTTGTTGATATTATGTCTCAGCACATGTCCTTGAAGACTTGCTCTTCCAGGCCTAGGCTTTCTGGCCTGCAACAGGAACCATTTTAAACCTTAGTTAACCATTGCCACATCTGAACATTTTCCATACAAATTAGAAATATATTTTAACATGAACATCAAAATATGAGGAACATCTTTTAAAACTTTCTTAAATGAAACACTTTGGCAGTTATGTTTAATTAGTGAAAGATTTTTGAAGCTTTTAAAAAATAACCCTTTAAAAAAATCTTGGGCAATGTCTAGCTAAGTCACAATCTCCCTCTTCAATTCCTTTCCCCCACGCCAACAAAGCTCTGATTTTAGAATGGAGGCCTGCTGTGGTTGACTTTTTGCCAATAATCCACTTAAAGTATTAACTATCATTTTAATCCACTCCAGACAGAGATCTAAAGGCCATGAACTCACAAAATTAGGTTACAGTATAATTTGCTTTTCTTCAAAAAAGTAATTCTCAGGAAAGAGTCATACCTAGATTTTCTCCACCCCATACATCCATCATCATATCATATTTTCCGAGCTCTTCAAAGTAAAGTTTATCCATCACAAAGAGTCCACCAGCTATCATTGGTGTTCTAAAGAGAGATAAAGGATAAGGGTGGAATTGCACTTTATGTACTTCTACAGGACAATCAGATATATTAAAATTCGAACTGAGTAATTTTTTGTTTGTATCATAAATAAAACCATTTTGTTCAGTTCTGCTCATCTGCATAAACCACCACTTTAGAAGAGTCTATCACACAAATAACATGGTCCTTAGAAGAAATGGTTATTCTCAGAAATTTGCAAATGTGAGGCAATATGCACATGTGAAACCACTATGGCACCAGCTGTAAGTTTGTTTCCAAGTCCTTTAAAATAACTACGGGCCCTCCAGCTTGTAAAGGATCTGGATCCAGACCATAAAGGGTCTCGATCCAGCCTGCAGTATGGGTCCTCCCCCTCTCCTGAATAATGGAAAAAAAGAAATGTTGTCCTTGGTGGATTTCCTTTATTGCTCTTAGCTGATACTTTCAGGAACTATCTGAGTCCTAATGTACAGCTTTGTCCCTATATCCCTAACACATATCCTGGGCTACAAATTTGAATTATCCAACATTGTCTGTACATTTAAGATTTCATGGTATGCATAGTAATTCAAGAACACTCTGCCAAGAATAACTTGGGAGGTGGGAACTGAAAGTTACACTTACTACGGGGATGTTCCCACTAGGTGAAACCCCGCGTTCTGAATCGAATCCAAGGAGTGGCGTTCCTATTAGGATCCGATTTAAACCTAGAACGGTTCTAGAGCAACCCGCAATCGTCCCCACTACAAATCGAATCGTAGAGCGGAATAAAATTTTGATTCGAGTTTTCGACATTTAACGCACGTTAAAAAAATACTAGGGTCTGACCTACGTTTTTCCCTTGATTCGAGTTAGGAACCGGAGCATTTAAATAGGAACGACAGCCTTTAAAATCGGGCTAGGTGAAGGGGAGGAGCAGAGTGCGATGGGGCTGGCCTTGGGGGAGTTGCCCTTTCTGTCCCCATCCGTCGTGGCTGTCGCCATTTTTGCTTCCCTCACCCCTTTGTCCGCTGTGGTCTTTCAATAAGAGATAAGGATTATTTTTATTTTTTATTTTAATGGTTTACAGGCGCTTAATCTCTTCAGCGCTTTAAGCGCCTGAAGTCCCGGCTGCTCAAGCGCCTGCATCTGCAAAGGACTACAAGGCTTCCCCCGGTGGATTGCAACCTCCCCTCTGTGGGGGGAGAGCCCATTTCTAACGGAGGAGAGGCAGGAAGGGAAGCCTCCTCTCGAAGAGGCATTCCCTGCCCGCTTGGGCTCTGATCTCGCCCAGGCAGGGAAGGGAAGGCTCCTCGCGAGGAGGCTCTCGTCCAGGCAGGGAAGGGCTCTGATCAATGGGGGGGGAATAGAGCCTTTCCATCTCTCTTTCTCAAATGGAATCTGCCTTCTCCTCCAACCCTGGAATGAGAATCTTTGGGAAGAGTGCTCCCTCCCTGCTTTTCCAGCAGCCTCCTTCATTGATCTCTGTGATGTCTTGGGAGACATGAAGAGGGGATTCTGTCCTGCAAAACCTATCCCATAGTTCCTCTGGAAAGAGCTTGGGTTCCCAAAATTCGCTTTGTCAGAAGCCTCTCCCATTGATCTCTGTGCTCTCTGAAGGGATTCTCCCTGGCTGTCTTGGGACGTCTCTTGCTTTATTTGGCTTTCACTCTCTCCTCTCTCTTAGGTCTGCAGCCTTTTGACGCTGGGATTGTTCTCTTTTCCCCTTTTCTGTCTTGTGTCTCTATCCCACTTAAACTGACTGCCTTCTCCTCCTTGATCCCATTTTCCAACCCTGTGTGTGTGTTTGCACACATGTATATATATATGCATATGAGTGTGTGTGTGTATATAAGGTAATTATAAAGTAACAACTTTTTGAATTTATGAAAAAACCCTCATCTGTAGTTCCAAACCCACTGTAGAAATAATACAGTTTGAGACCCCTTAACCTGCCCTGGCTCAGTACTAAGGAATTATGGGAACTGTTGTGTTTGTGAGACATTTATCCTCCTCTGCCAGAGAGTGCTGGTGCCATAATAAACTACCATTCCCAGGATTCCCTAGCACTGAGTTATGGCAGTTGATATGGGGAGACGCAGAAGAGGACGTTTGAGCGATTAAGCACCTTCATTGGTCCATTTGGAAAAAAAAAACGCCAAAAATACATCGATTCACAAACAGTCAATGAAATGGAAACGATGCCAAAAGATAAATCGCTTCCAAATATTCCGGATTAACGTTACGTCATTCTGACGTACTATTGATTGACAGCTCCAAATAAGGTATGGAGGAGAAGAATCGCTTTATTTAAACACCGATTTCATGCCAAGTAGGAACGCTTGCAGGTAAAAACTTCGATTTAAAAAACCAGATGGGAACGAAGAATAAAAGCGATTCGGAACGCGGGATAAGACCAGGGTTATTTTGAATCGGATCTATTAAAAACGTTGCATTTTAAATCGTTTCAAATCTTAAGTGGGAACATCCTCTAAGAACAACAACATTTTTTGTGAGGGGAAGGGTGATGGCAGGAACATACTTTATGGGAGCAACTGGGTTTCCTTGCCGTGCTCTTCTTTGTTCAGGTGTCATGTAATCCCACTTGAATACCAAATTCCAATCAAAGCCTAAAAGGTTGGGGTGAGGGGGGGGAAAACACAATAGCACAGAACAGATATTACATACATAGGTCAGATATTATATTAATGAGTTTCCTTCACCGTGTATCAGTCTCTTGTTCCAGCATCACACTGTAAGAAAGCAGCAAGCAAGACAGAAGCAGGAACTGTCAGTCTGTGCAAACCAACCGCACACAACTACAGTCCCTCTTCACTATCTGGAATTCTTTGCTACTATAGTTCACATTCATGTACAGTGGTCCTTCCACATTCACTGGGTTGGGGGCACAGGACCCTCGCAAATGTGGAAAAAACCACAAATAAAAATACACTACATCTCTCTAGGAATAAATTACATACAGCTCTCTAGGAATTTCCAGGTCCTCCAGAGCAACTCTATGGTCAACATCTGCCAGAAGCTGACCAAAGAATCATGCTGAAGGACCTACAAATGGCTAGAGAAATGTTTTATCTAGGAATCTCTAGGTCCCCCAGTGCAACTCTATGGTCAACTTCAGGAATAGCTGCACCTAGAAGGATCTAGAGATTCTTAGAGAGAAAATATTAATACTGTATCTGCAAATACTCAAATCCGCAAACATCAAAACCACAAAGGTGGAGGGCTGACTGTAAAAATGCTACAATGATTTCTCCTTAAATAAGGGCAAGTTCTGATAATTACTTATTTGCTTACATCTCATAATTTATGCCCTCTAGTTGTTCCCCCATCAGCCCTGACATACCTGTCAAGCTGTCTGGGGGGGCAGGAGTTGTACTCAAAATTATCTTCAGAGTGTCAGAATGGGGAAAGTTCATCTACCCATATTTCTTTATTTCAGGTTCATAATGTGTATGGCTTGTCTTCCCTATTTTTGTATTTCAGGTTCATTTAACAATGCATTGATAATAGATTTTTGTTATAGATTTTGATCTTGTGCTAAAAGGCAACCATTGACTGCATGACTATTATGTGGTAAATTATGCTGCCTTCTCATACAGTGAGCTCATACTAAACTTAGTGTATTACCAGAGAAAAGCTATTTCTCTGGGTCTACCCCCCCCCCCCCCCCCGGATGTAAGATCAGTACATGTTTCAGCATGATTGGGGAAAATACCTATCGCCTTGTTCTTATAACTAGAAAGATTCTTATAGGATATAAATGTTGTTATTATATGTCTTCAAGTCAACTCTGACTTATGGTGACCTATCATAGAATTTTCATAGCAAAATTTATTCATAGGAGGTTTGCCTTTCTCTTCCTATTACATTGCAAGAGAATATGATTTGTTCTATGACGGAGCAAAGAACTGAACCCTGGTCTTCTGGAACGCTGGTCTAACATTAAAATCAGTGGTCCAACATTCAAACTGGCTCTCTATATAAATGTATCAAATACGTTATATAAATAATTTGTTTATAAGAAATAATAAATAAAACGTCTACATGTTATGCAAAATCATTTTTTGCAATATATCAATATTCTGCATGTGCCACAATGGTGTATTACTTAACCACAGTGTGATTGCTATCAAATATTAAGAAGAAGAAAACAAAGTAATTGAGTGCTAAATGTGCAAAGCTGGTTTTACAGATAGAAATGTATTCTGGGTGGCAAAAACAATATATAAGCCATATTTAAGCACTGTTCAGAAGAATTTTTATTTTCTTTATAACTTGAGTTATCATAAAATAAGCATTTCATCTGTCTAAGGAATGAAGGCTGGTTTATGCTTTTTTAGCCAGATTATGCAAAAAGGCAGTGGAAACTGACCTCATCAATTAGAAATGTGCAAATAATTTCAACAGAAAATGAAGCCCAGTGGTAAAACAACAACAACAATGCAACAAGGCTATGAACATAGCAGGCTTTTAATTATTTTGACAGCAGAAGGTAAAACTGTTTTTACTATTTTTTCCACATGTGTACACATAGATTTCTTCATTTATTTTATTTATTACATGTACTGTAAACCCTCTATTTCCAATGAAAATAAAGCTCATGATAGCTAAGTTCTCTTCTGCTTAGCCAATCTGTATCAAAAGAAAATATAACCTCAACTTCTTTGCACCACGTATTTTTCAGCACAAAATAATGATGTACAGTAATATTACAGTGCAATAATAATGAAAGTAAAATACTTTGATCAGTAGAACATCTTTTAAAATGGTATAAAGCATATTTCATGGCAAACAATCTCATTAACCCAAAATGTGAGGATAAAAGCTACTACTGCTTCAAAGACATTACTGAGCCTATACTAGTATACACTAGAGCAAACATTAGGGGGCTCTTCTGTAGCAAAAATCAAAAATAGAATGTAAAATATCCTGAAGGACTCGGAGGAATTAGACAGTAATCTAACATGAATGCATCAGACCATTTTGATCAGACAAGTTCTACTTACTGTAAAGCTAATACCAAAGTGTGCACCAATATCATTTATATAGCGCAAAAACAAGCACGGGAAGGAGATTATTTTTGCCTTTTTTCATAAATTAGTCAGGTCACCACCATCTGCTTGTAAAAGTTATCTAAAATTTAAATTTTGTCTTCAAGTTCTCCTCTCTCAACCAGCTCACAACTACATTTGATTTCAATGTGATCTTACAGATAATTATGGGGAGAAAAGTAATGTATGAATTGATGGTACTTTCAAACACAGCAATTTCAATAATCATGCCACCTCAAATGTCTACTGCTGTGATCATAAAAAGTCATATTGCTCACCAACTACTTTTGCCATGGAACAGGCTACCCAGGAATGATTACTGGTGACAATACTAAGAAGAATGGATATGTTACCTAGTCTGCAATCTTTAGACCTTAATGTATTCTTTTGTTTTCCTCAAAGAACAAGATTTTCATTCTGGAGTATTAAGTTTTCTTAATTCACTATATTTACAATATATTGTAAACACAAGAGAATACTCAGAGTTGGCTTACTAAAATACTTAAACCTGAATTTAAAAAATATTTCTGAATGCTCATTCTCACTTTCCTGAGAATGAAATAAAGTTACTAATTTTGTTGTTGTTGTATGCTTCCAAATCATTTCCGATTTATGTTAACATTATCACGAGGTTTTCTTGGCAGTTTTTTCCAGAATGGATTTGCCACTGCCATCCGCTGAGGCTGAGAGTGTTTGACTTGCCCAAGGTCACTCAGTGGGTTCTATAGTCGAGCAGGAATTCGAACCTGCCAGGGTGCAATTAATCATTTTGGAGCGCATGGGGGCCAAAATGGGAGCAAGGAGTTCAGGGTGGCTCTTTAAAACAACAGTGGTAGTTGTGCCCTCTACAGGTTGCCTACCACACACCAGAATACTCCTCACCTGATACCTGAGACTCTTTGCACTACTGGGAAGACTTCAAGGAGAAAGAAAAGAAAATATATCCTTTACTTTTGCTTTACCCCTAAATTAATACTCACACACAAGATTCCTGCTTTAGGCTGGCTAGAAACCTGAACATCAGCATTTCTTGGCTACAGAGAAACAATCTACTATAGATTCCCCTGTTATCGTATAATGCTACTCTTGCATATGTGGCCTTTAAATTCTAAATCTGAGAGAGCATCAGTTCTTTTTTGTTACTTACATAATGTCTTACCAAGCCAATGAGGTGTAGTGGTCTAGTGCTGGACTATGACTCTGGAGAACAGGGTTCAAATCCCTACCTTGACATGAAAACTCACTGGCTGACCTTAGGGCAACTTACATTCTCTCAGCCTCAGAGGAAGGCAAAGGTAAAAAAAACCTCTGAACAAATCTTGCCAAGAAAAACCTGTGATAAGTTCCTCTTAGGGTTAGAAACAAATGCCTTACCATTTTGTAAAGTATGTGCATACTGCATCAACAATACACAATAAATATTTTCAGTCTAAAATAGTTTAAAAGATGTCTCTCATTTCTATCACAATTATCAGGAACCTAATTCCAATTTCATTTCAAGGCCTTTATTCAAAACCTCCTGAACTATAGAGGTATTGGAAGGATTTTGTACAGGTACATACCGCCTTTCAAATCAGCTGATGCCCCCACATACTGGAAGTTGTCCATATTAATCACATCAATTATAGGAGACACAACTCGGGTCCTGTCCTGGAAAACAAATGAAACAACAGTTAGTATATAATGTTCAGATGTGGAAGGCTGGTAAACTTTTGATATGATGAAATGTATGTCATAAAATCCATGCAAAGGCATTTTCCTTGCCTGTCCCTCCAAACAGAGCTCTGAATAGAGACTGTCAGATTAGAATAGTGCCTGCTCTAGTAACCTCCCAACTGGAATAATGTAATATGCTGTATATGGGGCAAACTCTGCAGTTCATCCCGAAGCTTTCCTGGTGCAGAATACATTGATCAGTCATGTAACCAGTACCACAGGGGAAATAAGTTACCAGTTAGTTTATTGCTAAAAGCTATCATCCACTACAAGTCAATATAATTAAGGTAAAATATAAACAAATAAAGTACAGTAACAGTAATAAATTTAAAATACAATACAGGTAACATGGAAGTGATACAAAAATGTACAAATGCAAAAATATAAAATCTTCTTTAATATAAATTAAAGAAGGAATGATATAAATCAGGGGTAGGCAACCTTTTTGAGTCAGGGGCCAGGTTGCTGTCCCTCAGACAACTGGGGGGCTGAAGCCGGGGGGTGGAGCTTCCACCCTCTGGGGGTGGAGCCACATGCCAGGGGTGGAGCTTCCACCGAAGCATCATCATCATCACCACCACTATCATTGTTACAGCAGACCTTTGTTACAGCACTTTGGAAAGTCACACTGTCTCACCATCATAAATAATAAAAATAATGAAATAAAATAAAAAAACAATAATAAAAATAATGAAATAAAAAAAGAAAAATAAGTGTTATATATTTTTAAAAATTAATGAAAAAAACTCAAGGCAGACCTGAAATGACTCACCTTTCCACCTCCTCCCCCCTCTTTCTCATTGAGAGGGGATTTTGCAGAAAGAACACCCAGGGCAAGTAGTAATAATAAATAATAATACTACTAGTAAAGTTACAAGCAAGGAAATTACTACAATGCAACTGAAAATAAACTGCAGCAAGCATGCACACAGTTTCAACCCAGAAAAGCCACAGGGTGCTGAGAGGGAAGAACACCCAGCTAACCCCCTCCCCCAATAAACCAACCTCTGGCTTTGCTGTGGCTAAAGCTGCTGCTCTGGCTCCCTTTCTCCCTCGCTCTGTACTCCTTCCTTCTGCCTCCTCCTCCTTTCCCTGCTCTTAGGGAGGAGGAGGAGGAGGGTGGAGGGTGAGGTGGAGCCTGCTGCAGGCCCACTGCAGCCCCTGGAGCCCTGTTGGAGTGCTCCAGGGGCTGCGCCGGGCCTCCTAGATGGGCGCCGCCATTTTGTTTTCAAAATGGCGACGAAGTCTCGCGTGACCTTTGCCATCCTGAGGTCACGCGAGACTTCGG
>NC_056522.1:71577541-71587712 GCF_019175285.1 Sceloporus undulatus | reverse complement strand
TGAGGTCACGCGAGACTTTGGCCGCCATTTTGAAAAACAAAATGGCACCCAGAGCGGCAGAAAAACGGGGACAATCGGCGGCAATCGGCGGCAGGACTGCGCAGGGGCCGCTGGGAAGGCCTTGGCGGGCCGGATCCGGCCCGCGGGCTATAGGTTGCCTACCCCTGATATAAATTATATAAATTAAATATAAATTAATCAATATTATATAAATTAAATTATACAAATTAAAGGGGGAATGATGGTGCACTGAATCTGAAGGGGCTTCAGTGGTTGTCTATTTACGTCTGAACAAAACTCAAAATGCTCAGGACTGAAATATCTATTTGAATGCCTCTCTTTCTACCAGCCAGGCCAATACATATGATTGTTTGGGAAGGCTCTTTGGCAAGTACCTCAGGTATATTTTGAGGCAAAAAAGGAATGGCTTCTCAGCTACAGCAGCATGCATGAGGAATATCCTCCCCATCATAATGCAGTTTCAACTCAAAACCTTTTTGCTTGCCTAGGAATTGTAAATGGCTCATTTTGTTCTGTTGTATTTTCTGCCTTTTCCATTTTGATTACACTGTGTGTTAGCTGCACTGTGTACTGATTTATTTGTATTTGTGCTTTGCCCTGTCATCTGCAAGGATGAGGAGCAGGTTTGACATGTTTTCACATATAAATAAAAAGTAAAATGTATTAAGGGGGGAAATGTTTCTCTGCAAATATATTTGTCTTGCATGTTTAACTCCCATTTGGGTAATGTTATATCTTATTTATATAGTAGCTACTATTTTATAAAAAATATATATTGTGCTATTACTACAAAAGCATGTTACAACCCCTGCTCCTGCAACAAATGAACTGGTTTTTATATGAAGAACTGGTTTAAATTTTACAAATATGTAGTGAATAAATTTGTACCTCATCCTTAACCTACAAAGTATCCAGTGAAGGACATCCGATAAAAGACTTGTTCAAGGAATCTCCACTGAATTGTGTCCAGGAGGCAGGAATTCAAATTTAAGTTTCCCACATTCCAACGCCAACAATCCAGCCAAAGCACCACACCTCTCTGAATTTAGAAACAAAACGTTTCTCCTACAGGGTGAATCTCCAACAAAATGCTACAGCATGGAATGGTTCTGTTTGGTATTCTAGTCAGGAATGTCCCCTCCTCCAGAATAGCTAATTCTATTTCATCTATTCCCAAATCCCTAAAACTGTCACACAAAAAACTAAGCCATGAAAATAACCCAAAACCTTCAGAGTACTCCCCCACTGATTTTTCTGCTATATTAGATTTAACATTTCTCGAACCATAGGGTTTCCATTAGTAGGCTGATATCTACTTCATGTGTAGGTGGTTCCATTTGGTCACATAAGCAATGCCATAGAAGGAAATGATTACTGCAAAGTCCAAGATAGTACTTGCTAAGCAGAACATGCTATATCTAACAAGTATACCATTTGCCATGCTTCTAACACTGCCTATAAGAACAATGACATATTATATAGAAGTATCCTAAAATTAAAGGGAACACCAAACAAAAGTAACAAAAAATTGTTTTGCAGAGAAATAAATTTTATGTCAGCTCTACCATAATTCAAGATATAGACCTTAAAGGCGCCAGGTCCCATCTGATCTTGGAAGCTAAGCAGGATCAGCTCTGATTGGTACTTGGATGGGAGACTGCCAAGGAATACCAGGTGCTGTAGGCTATATTTCAGATGAAGGAACTGACAAAACAACCTTTGAGTACTTCTTGCCCAAGAAAGCCTATCAAATTCATGGGGTTGTCATAAATTAATAGATGAATTGAAGGTACACAAACAAACACATCTACAGTACTAACTGCCTTTTCATGTACACAGGCTACTCCAAGCCCATAATCACTGGGAATGCTCATGGTGTAATTTCTGATAGGGTGCTTTACAGAACTTGTTATTGTTTGCCTTCAAATCATCTTTGATTTATGGCAACCCTAAAGCTTTTGCTGGCAAGATTTGTTCAGCGGAGCCTTTCTCTGAGGCTGAGAGTGCAACTTGTTCAAGGTCATCTAGTGACCAAGCTGGGATTCAAACCCTGTTCTCCAGAGTTGTAGTCCAATGCTCAAACCATTACCACACTGACTCTTATAGAACTACAGTACTATAATGTCCTAGATTTATAGCTCTACAGAATGATGCACTCTCAGGAATGATATCGTAAGCACTACTGGAAGGCTTCCTAGAGCACTTGCTCCTTTTTGAAGAAGAAATGCCTATCCCAAGCAGCTTGGATTTTGCTTTCAAAAAGAATTAAAAAAGGGATTAAGAAAGATGAAAGGATGAGGAAGGAAGTGTGGGTTTTGGCCATGATGGGCGCTGCAACCCCCACTGGGTTCAAGAGGAACTCATAACCACAGCACAATTTGGTGAGAGGGGGTAGTAATGGCAATATGTAAATAATATGAGACATGAGTTGCATCCTCTGGGACAGAAACCTAAATGTCTGCCCAACAGATGTTAGAATTCTTCTCTTTAGAATATCATTCCAAGCTGTGCATGCACCATAATTATGGTGTTATAACCCCCTCCCTCATTATAAGCCTGGGAAATGAAGATACACTTTCTGTGGCAACTGTTCTCATCCTGGTCTCAGTTTTAAAATGGTTGCGAATAAAATCTGAAAGACTAACAGACAGGAGTTTTTTTTATGGAAGCATTTGTAGACATTAGCTTAAAATTGATTACAGCTATTATGTTCTAAAAGGCACCACAGGATTTGAGTAGGACCACTTCTGGCCCAGTAGTCTGTGCTCCCCATAACTAACCTCAGCTACCCTCTCCAGAAGAGGCTCCAGCCAGTGTTCATTGCATTCACAGTGACTATCCAAGAATGTTAGTACTTTAGCCTGGGCTGCATCTGCTCCTCGAACACGAGAACGCATCAAACCTGAAAATCAAGATGACACATTAGACAATTGCTTGTATGTTCACCATTTCATCATAAGATGCAGTCTAAGACAAGTCCAGTTACAAAGGTAAAACAATTCATTTACTGATCAACTTCCCTGGTGCTAAGAATGCCTTGAATGTAACTTCACAGCATTCTTGAGGCCTGGAATCTTGCTGCACAGGCACTTCAATTCCCCAAAACAAGTTTTCTAACATATAAGAGAACTCCCTCTCTGCCGTTATCCATGCTGCTCTGACAGCAGCCACAGCTACCATGTCTGCAAGCTTGGAGGAGGCAAAAGATCAACAGGAGAACAAATAAGAGTTCAAATTGGGTTCTGAACTAACAGAACTAGATTCTAGTGTGGGCTTTTGTTTGCAGGAAATAGCTCTATTTGCCAACCCCAATCTTGAATAAATCTCAGGTGACAGGCTCATCCATCACTAACTTCCTAGAAGCTGCTGGTAGTGGAATTAAGAAACCTTCTTTCCTTACAGTGCTTCTTAGAGGTTTTTCAACAGAGGCTAGATGGCCATCTGTTGGGAGGGAGTTTTTTTTTGGTGGTGTATTCCTGCCTTGCATGGGGTTGGATTGGATGCTCCTTGTGGTATCTTACAACTCTAGGATTCTAAGAAAGCAGTGAAGATGAGACTTCATTATTGTTGTTGTTGTTGTTGTTGTTGTTGTCGTCATCATCATCATTATCCCACTATATGATTGAAAAATGCTAGAATATTGGGTGGACTACTTTTTACAGTGTTTTGCATATATCTATGACCTAGGACCAAAGCTGGACTGGAGGTAATCCCACACAAAGCAAGAGATGGTGGTTTAGTGGGTACATGTGGGGGCAACACAGCAGAGGGAGGATTGTCTCATTCCTGTTTCTGCTGACAGAAAGAAATACTACAGCAAAAGCACTCCTCTGGATTCTGGCCTATGATGTTAGAATTTACAAGTGATTCATAGAAAGCCTGATAACTTAGTCAACAGTTTTTCAATAAAAGTACCTAGGAGAGAGTTCACTGCAATAGGAACAACTGTCAAGCTCTCTAATTTATGGTAGTCCAGTGAAGCAATTAGACTACTGGCTTTCTACATTCAGCTTCTAAAGCCTTTGCACCCAGGGAGGTATTGGTTTAAGGAGGCCTCTGCCACCATGAAATGAGAACATTTAGAAAGTAATTCAGAAGACAGAATAATAAAAGCTATCAGGCTGAATAGCTCTCTCCTTTGTGCAGTTTGTTACATTTCATATCCTCCACATACAGGACTTCCAGGAAAAGCAATTGCTGCTATTGTTAACAGAAGTATTTCTCTATAGAATTTATGTCTCCATTTTTCCCCCAGTCCATACAAAATGCTCACCTTCCCTGCGATCATTTCTAAGTATCCGTACTTTTTCAATTTTACCTAAGAGAGCACCATCCTCAGCTAGGAAAGAAAGAGGCAACATTAATTAATCATGCATTCATCTGAACTCAAGGTTAAAAATGTGAAAGATTATTTTTCCTTGTCAAACCACGGTGTTTATCAGACGAGTTCTTAAAGAGGTACTATTCCAGTGTGACTCCTCTAGCTGCCTCCTGTTGCATGCTGGGATTGGCAGTTTTAAGGAGGGGTATTTAGAATTCTCAGGCAGAGAAGTTCAGCTCCTTAAAACTGCCAATCCCAGCATGCAACAGGAGGCTGCTAGAGGAGTCACACTGGAATAGTAGCTCTTTAAGAGCATAGTGTGATAAACATCCACGTATAGGTTCCAAGTATTTAAGATATCAAGTAACTTCTTTGCTGAGTTAAACCTACTTTGCAATAGGAGAACAAATAGGTCTCAAATTGGATTATGAAGTAATAGAACTAGATTCTAGGGTGGATTTTTGTTTTTAGAGAACAGTTCTATCAATATACCATTCTTATACTGATGAGAATTTCAGCTCAATAGAACTTGAAATTATAGAAGACACATCCAGCAGCCCAAGATCAATCACAGGCTATTGTTACTTTTTGTCACGGGCTAGACTATGCATATCAAAAAGCAAACGGTTGACAAGCTATAACCACATGTTGATAAATATGTGTTGCAACTAAAGAACAGAAACCAACCAGCCAAAACTGCAATGACACATCTAATATACAACCAATAAGTCTTTTTATCTATATTGCATTTTTGTATTTTAAGAGAGACTTACAGGAATCCTGTGCCAGTACTTACGATCATTACTGTAGTCATCTACCAAAATAATTTCTTTAATAAGATGGGGTGGGCTTTTTTTGAGAACACTTTAAGAAAGACAGAGAGACAAGAAGAGAGAGGGTCAAATGAAAATTATTATCTAATTAATATATTATCACATTGTAGTGATTTCTTGTAGACAAAACAGTTAGTTTCACACATACCTGACAACTGTTCGAAGCAAAGCTGACCGTGCCTCATTATGAAAGGTGATTACCACACTAGTTGCTGGTAAATCTACCCGCCACTGCTTCCTCTGGCACCTTAAAAATAAAAACAAAAAAATATTTTAAATATTAACTCTATACCTTCAACAATGCCATCTAGGCACCTATTAAAATTTCACTTTCACAGCATGCTTTCACATCTTAACTTCTAGGAGAGAAACAAGAACATAATGTCTGAAGAAAAACAATTGCCATTTTATGAAATAAGTCTAAACCTTAAAATAAATATAAAGACAATTACTGACTCTCTGATTTGAAAAAGACTGAACACTTTGGATCACTTATTGGGAAGAGGGGTCTATTTTGGAAAGGTCTGGAGCTATCTTTGGTAGGCATTCATTTTGTGTGCAGTATTTTTTGTATTTCTGACACCTTTTGGTACATTATTAGATGTAGCATTTGCCTTACTGAATGCAGTAGCAATGTTAGATCTTGTGTTTAAATCTTGTTTTTTCAAGAATGCTTTTGAAGAAGTTCACTAGCTTTTGATTCTGACATTGTGGATCAGGTATCAGTTCATGTTACCATTCCAAAGTTCAACACCATCTTTTACTGCAATTTATACTGACTATCCCACTTGGGGGCAGGGGTCAACTTTAGCAAGGCAGATACTTATTATGTTCAAGAAGCTGCAAAGTGAGAGGGCAAATCTATGGCCAGTTACAAACCGGCATTTGGGACGTCCGGAGGACGTCCTATTTTAAAAAAGGGGCGTCTCTTCTAGACGCCCCTGGGCCTAATACGGACTCCGTCTGTACAAGATGGCGCCGGCCCTTCTACATGGCCGGCGCCATCTTTGCGTATCGGATGCTGAGCGTCCGTACGCGTTGCGTCCTTTGTGACGTAGCGAGTGCGCCTCTGGCGCCTCGCTATGTCGCAAACGCAACTCCAAAAGAAGCTCCATTTTGGAGCTTCTTTTTCGGTCGCAGGGGAGCCGCGACGTGTGGAGGCTCCGGCTCCCCCGTGGACTAACCGGCGGCGGCGGCAGACCACCGCAAAGCGGCGGTTTGTATCCCGCCTATATGACTCAGAATGTCCTTGACAATAGATAAAGTCAAGGCTGCAAGCCATATCCACTATAGGTCCTCAATAAATAGGCAGCTTTTAAAAAGTATTGGGAAGTATTTGTAGTTTACTCCAGTGCACCATTCAGTTATGTTTAAGTCTAATCCAACCAATAATAGCATAATATTCCCTCTAAAGCTGATCAAAATCAACTGCTTTAATAGAGCAAGTTGAATCTAGGTCTTCTAAAGTGAATCAAATCCCCAAATATTTATTATACCCATATAAAATTAAGCCGCTTAAAAGTTTTGCTGGCAATAGGACAGAAAAGCTCTGTTAATCTTCTGTTTATTCCTCTCCAGCATTAATCAGTGCAGGTAAAGGCTTCACATATTTCTGGATCTCTTCTAAACATATGACATTGGAGCAAGAGAGCATAAATTGTTTTTCTTTCACATACAACAATTCTGTTTTTAGTCTACTTTATATATTTGAATAGGTCCTCAGACTTCTACCTCCACCCAGAATAATCCTAACATAACAAATAGAGTAGAAGATGAAATATCAATCTCAGAACTACACCATACTTCTCTCGGCTTCAACTCTTTAAAAAAACAAAATCAACTGTTGTTTTTGTTGTTTGTATCTCACTTTCCCCAAAAAAGCTGGGACTCAAAGCAACCTCCAGTTTAAAAGCACAGTTCAATTTAAAATCTATAAAAGTGACAAGTTAAACATAATTAAACCATTACAATATTAAAATAGATCATTTGTTGAAAAATAAAATACAGTTTTAAAAGCACTTAAAAACCATACACTTTAAAACAGTACAGCACCTCCAGGACAGTCTTTAAAAGCTTTCTGCTCTAAAAACCTGTCTGAACAAAAAGTCTTAGCCTTCTGGCAGAAGGACAACAAAGAGGGACCATTTTGGTCTCCCTGGGAAGGGAATTTCAGAGTCTGGGGCAGCTACCGAGAAGGCCCTCTCTCACAGCCCCATGAACTGTGCTTGTGATGGTGGTGGGACTGACAGAAGGACCTCTCCTGAATATCTCAGAGCCTGAGCAGTTCATGCAGGGAGATACAGTCTGCCAAATAGCCTGGACCTGAGCCACATGGGGCTTTGTTTTAAGTGAAACTAGATTATTTCCACCCTCTTCCTGACGAAGTAGAAGCACACACTTTTTTTTATATATTGCTCTGCTCCACCATGGTTTTCTCTTAGATGGGAAATCTGTAAAACCTGTGCCTGTTTCATTTCAGGCTGCAGTGGAGGTTTCACATGAACAAATTTGTGCTTTGGTCTTTCCCAGCAGAGAAGGAGCCGAGCCTCCTTAACATCAGGTAGCGCTGCCTAGTGGCACCTGGTAGGCAGGGAGAGATAAAAAGCACAAAGCAAAGCACCAGGGGCCTGACCCGACCCTGATAGGCGGAGCGACCCCTGGGAACCCCAGTTTTCTTCCTGCCTAGCTCCTGGTAGGACACTTTTGTGCTTGCTCTCAAGCAAAGGATACAGGATCCAAGACTTCTCTCCCCAGACTCTCCTGGCTTGTTCTCCTTCCTTCCCTTCCCTACTTCCCCTCCCTTTAAAAAAAACACCTTGCTTCTCTCCTTTCCCTGCTTCTTCCCTCCCCACTCGGGACTATGGCAGACAGTCAGGCAGCCAGGACAGCGGGTGAGTTCGCCTCCACCCAGCCCGAGCCAGCCCTGGCTTTGCCAGATGCGTGCTCCGAGGCCCTGACAACAACCCCCAGGGTGGCCAGAAGCCATGCCAAAGCCACACTCTAGTCCTAAGAACTAGAGCATAGCTTTGGTGTGGCTTTCAGACTCATAGGACACGTGCATTATTTAAACAGCATACCTCCAAAGTGACCCGAAGCAGCTTTATTTTGGCCTGTCTGTACGGTGCCCACAGACAGACAAAATAAAGCTGCTTCCACCTGCTTTGAAGGCAGGGCATTTATATAATGCATGCTTCCAAAGCGGGTGGAAATAAAAACGAGGCTGCACTCTAAGGCTAAAAACTGAAGCAAATAGAAGCCGGGATACTCTGGCTTAGTGAGGAAAATGCGCATCTTCACGCCTGATATAAACAGCCCAGTGCCAGTGCAGGACTGCGGCAAAGCAAAGAGATGAAAGTGTAACAACTCCAATGGATGTAATTACACCATACACAAACCAGACAGTATGGGGGGGGGGGGCCTCTGTGATTGGAATGGCATCTGGGCAGGATGTGGGAGGTAGTTGGAGGTTGTAGGCAGTATGTTTGTGTGAAGTTGCACTAGTATGTTGGGGAGGTGACGAAAAAAAGTACCCAGCTTGACATAGGTTTCCAACCCACTTTCAGAAAAAGCAGGATAAAGCTGCTTTTTCCTGCCTGCCTGCTCCAGCCCTGAGATTCACTGAATCAACTGGGTACACATTTTGTGATGAAACTTGTAAAGAGCCTCCTACTTCATATCATGTATGGTATATTTTAAATTGTTCCCTTTTAGTCTTTGTATTTATATCCTTTTCCTATTTAGCTTGACTGGAGAATCATTTTTAACATTGAGGAATCTGATCCAATTTAAAATAAAAAATGAATGAACAAATGCATGCTCTTTGCACATATTACTGTTAGCTGCTTTCGAGTCAACCTTGACTCATGGCAACCTTGTGGATAAGACATGTCCAAGACCTGCTATCCTCTTTCTCTCTGCTCAGGTCCTGCAGGCTCAGGCCCATCACCTCCCGGATCGAGTCCAGCCATCTGATTTACAATCTTCCTCTCTTTTTGCTGCCTTTCACCTTTCCTAGCATCATTGCCTTTTCTAACGAGTCTTTTCTTCTTCTTGATGTCCAAAGTAATACAAACTCAATTTCACCATCCTGGCTCCCAAGGAGAGTTCAGGCAGTTCTGGTCTAGGACCCAATTGTTGTTGTTTTTTGGGTATTCACAATATTCTCAGCACTCTTCTCCAGCACCACACCTCAAATGAGTTTATTTTATTTCTGTCTGCTTTCTTTATTGTCCAGCTCTCACATCCATACACAGTGATGAGGAATACAATGGTTTGGATGATCCAAGTTTAGCATTCAGTGTTACATCTTTGCACTTTAAGGTCTTGTCTAGTTCTTTCATAACTACCCTTCCTAATCCTAGCCTTTTTGACTGCATTCCCCACTCTGGTTTAATTCACAGTATGGGAATTTTTTTTGACTATTTCTATTTTATCGTTATCTAGGATGAATTCATGTAGTTCTTCTGTGGTCATTATTTTTGCCTTCTTAAAATTCAGCCTTAAGCCTGCCTTATCACTTTCTTATTTGACTTTCTTTAGTAATTGTGTCAGGTCTTTGCTGTTTTCTACTAGTAGTATGGCATCATCTATGTATCTTATGTTATTAAAGTTTCCTCTTCCTTTCTTTACTCTTCCTATTTCTGAGTCTAAGATGTTTATCACACTATACTCTTAAAAGTGCTACTATTCCACTTTGACTCCTCTAGCTGCCTCCTGTTGCATTGTGGGATTTGCAGTTTTAAGGAGGGGTATTTAGAATTCTCAGGCAACTTATCTGCCTGAGAATTCTAAATACTCCTCCTTAAAACTGCCAATCCCAGAATGCAACAGGAGGCAGCTAGAGGAGTCAAAGTGGAATAGTATAGTAGCTTAAGAGTATAGTGTGATAAACAACGAAGCCTGCTCTGCGTATGATATTTTTTGCACACATGTGAACAAATTGGGTGACAGAATGCATCCTTGACTTACTCCTTTGCTGACTGGTACCATTCTGTTT
>NC_056522.1:71532411-71574680 GCF_019175285.1 Sceloporus undulatus | reverse complement strand
TTGTGGGATTTGCAGTTTTAAGGAGGGGTATTTAGAATTCTCAGGCAACTTATCTGCCTGAGAATTCTAAATACTCCTCCTTAAAACTGCCAATCCCAGAATGCAACAGGAGGCAGCTAGAGGAGTCAAAGTGGAATAGTAGCACTTTAAGAGTATAGTGTGATAAACAACTAAGCCTGCTCTGCGTATGATATTTTTTGCACACATGTTGAACAAATTGGGTGACAGAATGCATCCTTGACTTACTCCTTTGCTGACTGGTAACCATTCTGTTTCTCCTTATTTGGAGAAATATGTATATTGCACATATATAGGGCAAGTTTTAATTTTGGAAGGAGAGAGAGATACAACTCAGTTATTTGATGTTGCCCATCTCATACATTAGAAATGAACTGTTTATTTTTTAATTACTATCTTATTTTAAGAACAGCAAATGCAAAACACACTACACAAACAGACAAAAACATCCATAGGTCCGCTCCATGAACTCAATCTAGAATGAGATGAAATTAAGTGTGGGGCAAGGGGAGATTTAGCGGTAGGAGGGTAGAATTACAATATAAGGGAAGGCAGGATTGATGCTTAATACCTATCCTGCCTTCCATCCACCCTGCTTACCCAAAAGAACTGAGGGTCAGTCCAATCGTACCACAGACCCTGTCTCTGCTCCTGTGCAATGCCAGGTCAATCAAGAATAAGACCCACATTATTTACGATCTTTTGGATGATAAGAACTGCGACCTGGCTTGCATTACTGAGACCTGGCTGGGGGCTGAGAGTACTGCAGTGTGGGCACAGGCTCTCCCAGCCGGGTACGCTGTCGAAGAGCAGACCAGGTTATGTGGGCGGGGGGGAGGTGTTGCCTTAGTCCATAAAAATACTCTTACCCTAACCAGGAACCCCATCCAGAAAACAGACTTCATCGAATGTATTTACCTGACCCTGAAGGCTAGGGACAGTCTGGGGATTCTGTTGGTCTATCGTCCATCCCATGCGCTAACAGACTCCCTAGCCGAGCTGACACAGCTGTCTCGGAACTGGTGTTGGAGTCTCCCAGACTTCTGGTTCTGGGGGTTCTCAACATCCCTTTCGAGGCCGGCTCACAAGATCTGACAGGTGCGGCTCGGGAGTTCATGGCTTCCATGATGGCTATGGGCCTGTCCCAATTAGTCTCGGGACCAACGCATTGCGCAGGTAATACACTCGATGTCGTCTTTAGTATGGATTGGGACAATCCGTGGGCAGAGGTTTGTAGTACCTCTGCCCTATCATGGACGGATCATTTCCTGGTTGAGGTCCGACTTAAGGCATCTACCCAAATCCCCCCCCGGGGGTGGAGGACCTATTAGAATGGTCCACCCTCGAAGGCTGATGGAACCCAAAAGGTTCCAAAATGCCTTAGAGGGGCTTATGGTTGGATCTGACGGCGATTCTGTTGATGCCCTGACTAACATCTGGGATAATGATCTCTCCAGGGCTGTACACAGCATCGCTCCTAAGCGTCCTTTCCGGCCCGCTTCTAACAGAAAACCCTGGCACACGGAAGATCTCAGGGAAATGAAGCGGGCCGCGCAACGACTACAGCGCAGCTGGCGGAGACACCGGTGCTTGTCCGATAAGACACTCCATCAGGCTCTTTTGAAGTCTTATGGAATGGCAATAGGTGCAGCAAAAAATTCTTTCTATGCTGCACGTATTGCATCTGCGGAGTCGCGTCTAGCAGAGCTGTTCAGGGTGGTCAGGGAGCTAACTCAGCTCTCCCCCGCCCTGAACCCTATTTTAGAACCAACTAAGGCCTGCTGTGACGACTTTAACAACTTTCAAAAATTACTAAATATTACTAAATTACTTACTTGCTTGTTTTCTAACACAGAGCACACTTTTCAGTTTAGGGGGTATACGCTACAGAAACCTATTTAGAGAGCTATTTGGTACTTACTGATCATGTCTAGTATCTTGTACACTTCTGTCCATGCGCAGTTTATCACTCTCCACTTGATTAAATTTATTACGAGCATATGGGTCTTGACCAGCTTTGACCATGGTAACTCCAATATAAGCTTCCTGGTCAAACTCCTGCCACCTAACCTTTCCTGAGAAAAAGAAATACAGCTGTTAAAAGATTTAAACACAAAAATACTGTTTCATACAATAATCACTTTACAGAAAGTATAGCAAAGCTTCCAAATCCTAAAAAGTAAAAAATAAATAAAAATCCTTCCAATTCACTCAAGTGGCATCCTGTCACACAGTGAGTATCTTGAGCTCGGCATAGAATTTCCACCCTTGAGTCAACCTGCCCTATGAGTTTTATTCTAATGTTCTCAGCCCACACTGAGCAGCTGGTGCACAGATCTAAAACATAATATATTTGCTTGTGATAAACAAAGAAGGATAAGCTATTATTGAATTTAATGTGATTCAGTTTGTAAACTAATAGAGCTGCTGCAGTGAAGCTCAATTAGGATCAGCAACATGGCATACAGTATTGGGGGGGGAGGGGGTTAACTCTTCCACCACCTTAGTTCTAATGAGGTCACATACTCCTCAGCTGCTTTTTATACTAGAGCAGGAATGGGAATCGTGTGGCCCTCCAAATGTTTTGGGGCTATAAGTCCTAGCAGCCCGCATAGTGGTGACTGTTGAGAGTTGCAATCCAACAACCTGTGGAGGGCCACTTGATTCTGACCCCCTGCATCAGAGCCAACTGCAATCTTCCCCACAGCAATACACTGGAAGAGATTTTCAATAGCACTGTGGTGGGAGTGGGTGGCTCTCTCCTTGTGACAGTTCCAATCCAGAGGCGAGCTGCTGGTTTTATTTTACACATATCAGTAACTTGAAATGCATAAATACATCTGCCTTAACACCCATTTTAGTACCTTATAGAACACTCTATATATGCCATAGCATCTTTGCCTAATGCTGATATATCCACAAACCACTGAACATGAAATACTTTGATTTAAATCCATCTGACCCTTGGTGGGGCTTAATCTGCTTAAATTCATCTACTCTAGCCTTACAAGTTAATGAACTGAAGCAAGTGGAGCAAAGCATTCTGATAAGAACTATGCCAGATCTATTGCTCATTTGAGCTTGAGAATGCATTCTCATCAAAAATGAATCAACACGAATGGATATAAAGCATGAGTAAGGTTAAACTGTTTAATATTTAATTTTAGCTCAAATGTATCTGAACTACTGAATTAAAAAGGACTTCTTCCACATTTGAGGGTGAACTGAACCTCAGCTATACACTTATGATTGTTAAAGAAACATATTTTTCATTTTCATTCTAACAAACCTCTAGATCACCTTGGACTCTGAATTATGCTAGCACTAAAATTCTATCAGACTAAAAGAGAGCAGTATGAAATTACGTCCCAGATTCTTAAACCATTTATAAGCTATTAATTTCAGTGTTTTACCCCATTTTCCCTCCTAATTAGAAACCCAAAGAAGCTAGAGTAAAATAAGTAAATAAAAGAATAAATAAATTCACATCACAAATGTAAGAATGTCACAACACAATTCACTATCTAAAAGAAGGAAAAGACCTGTTCAATTAAATAATATAAACTCCTAACATTAAATGTTTGAGATGGACAATGTTTGAAAGTCTTGCTGCCAATATACTTTTCCCAGCAGAGGGAAATTTTACTTACACTCCCCATTATATACATATGAAATTTCATCAAGGGATTTAATTAATTTTTTAGAATTATATTGTTAAATATCTGGAATAATGTGAATAAAAATGATCTGAAACAACAGGCATTAATATAAATTTTTAAACACAGAGGGCATGAACTGATATTACAGGATCTAACTGGAAGACTAACAAACCAACAAGGCATCCAACAATCAGATAAAACAGTTTATTAGAGGAAAATGGCAAAAAAGTGTTACACAAAACTGAATAAAATGGTCAGATATCAATACACCCTGACTGGATCACACTGGAAAAAAATCTCCATTTTGCCTAAATTTCTTTGACTCCTTGCCTTATCATTTTCACTCAAAAAACACAGGTAAAATTTAAAATATATCTTTTAAATTTAATTTGGGATTTTACAAACTGATGCCAAGGAGGCTGTGGTAGTACTGAACTGGTGTCTGGATACACTAAAGGATGAGGGTGAACTGACTGAGCCTTAATCCAAACAAGATGGAAGTACTGCTGGTCAGTAGGAAAACCAACCTGGGATTGGGATCGCAATCTGTTCTGGATATTTTTATTTATTTAAAACTCCTATGGCTCCCATCTTTCACACTGAAAGGCCAGTGAGGAATACTATAACAACAATTAAAATACCCAAAACATCATTTTTTGTTCACACCACACCATTGAACTTCACTGTAGCCTTAAGAACATCCATATATTTGATTTTTTCAACTCTTAAAAACTCTCATTATTCATTTGTTATTAACTCACAGTATCAATCATGTGTTTTGGGAAATAGATGGGCTTTACCTAAAATTAAATGTACATATTTAATCTCAGTTACTGTTTCAGAGCTTCCTGTAAGAATGTTTCATTTAGCATACAGTAGTCACTTTATGTAAACTCTCCATTTTGATAACATAGAATTTGAATTTGGAGTTCATTATACATTTGTACAAATAGGAAGTCAACAACAGTGAGAATGTAACTGTAGTTTTAATTCAACAGGGAGCTACATCCAGTGACACTATTTCAAGCACAAGGCACCAGGTTCACTGTGCCTAGGGATACTCAAAACCTTTGATTTACCCTTGAATACAGGTTGGTAGATTTTGAAATAGAATTTGGGTCAGTTCTTGATAGTCACTTTCTTATGTCAGCAAGGTAGCAGTATAAACACCTGAGAGAAAAGAAGCATATTTGCCAGCATGATCTTCAATGTGGAGGGAGGGTCTCATGCAAGAGGCACTCTTGTCTACACAAGGTGGTCCTGCCAATCACCTTCTGTCACTGCAGTCCATGCACCATATTTCATGCCTTTCTGAAGGATGTAGTTCAGGGTGGGGTAGGCAGCAGGAATCTCCTACTGCTTGTGCAGAGTTCTTTTTATGTATTTCTAGAGCAAAACCATATTCCTCTCTCTATTCATTCCAGACACTCAAAATAGATCTTGCAACACACCTCCTCCCTGTGTTTTGTCATTAGGATCCCAATGTTCTCACAGCCTTGAGTGTTCTGTAAGTCATTTTCTAGTAATCATATCTGATAGTTGCAAGAATCAGGTACTTTTGCATACTTATCAAATTACTAGCATGGAATTTTTGGAATATCATTTATATCAGCTTCAATGTTTGTTGTTGTTGTTGTTGTTGTTGTTTGGTAGAGCTCTTTAGGAAAACTATGATACATGACTCTTCCTCCTGCTAACTTGGTCAGTTTGGCACTCAGATTGGGCTCCCAAGGCTTCAAACTGTATGCAATCTGCCAGGCTTTTGGCATGATCAAAAATTCTGGAAATCACACTGTTATAATCTGGCTTTATCTTTAAAGACCACAAACAAGTGGTAAAGTATGTAGACTTTTGCAAAGCCATTAACTTCTAAAGAGTAAATACTCTTCCTTTCAAAACTCTAAACAACATTTTTGATGATCTCATTGCTGTTAATAAAACATGAAGATTATAGTTCACTACATTAAGCAGTGTCAGCTCACGCAGGATATAAAAACCTGAACTTACCTCCTGACACTTAACTTAAAAAGATTAATATCCAGCTTTGTGAATCAATTCATCGCAGCCCATATGTATTAGTAAAGTCTTTAAACTGTGTTCACAATTTATGACCATACACTTTTTAAACTGAAGCATTGCAGTTCACCTTTTAATTAAGTACTAATTAACATACTTTTTTACTTTTTAATTCAGAATGAACAAGCAATAACATACAATTATCCAGAAAGAATAAATTGACGAGAGAGAGCACATTTTATATTAGTGTGCTGTTTCTACTGGGAGGGGGGATGTATATTCATTCCATATGTACATAAATTATGCTACACACACACACACACACACACACTTAATATACAGCCTGCTTAACTATAATAAAGATAAGCTGGGCTGACAATCCTCATTTTAAAAAATTAGATAATTTTTTTGACGAACTTTTTTTTCCAGGCCACTTCTTAATGGCTGATATATTTCAGCCTCAAAGAGAATATTCAGAACGTGAAGTCGAAGGCTTTCATGGCCGGCATCCATAGTTTTTTGTGGATTTTTCAGGCTATGTGGCCATGTTCTAGAGAGAATGCTTGTCTGGAAAGGAGTTGGGTATATATATTGTGTGACCTGGAAAGGAGTGATTTGCATGTGTATTGTTCTGTTGCTTCTTGATAGTACTCATTGTCTGCTGGGAGATTTCTCATTTGCATTTGTTGAGTCTTTATCTTGCTATTTTTCAGGACTGGTAGCCAAACCTTGTTTACTTTAAGAGTTTCCTCTTTCCTGTTGAAATTGTCCAGGTGTTTGTGGATTTCAATGGCTTCCCTGTGCATCCTGACGATACCAACAGGAACTCTTCTAGAACATGGCCACATAGCCTGAAAAACCCACAAAAATATTCAGAATAATCCTCTCACCCAGTTTGCTGTCTAGAAACAGCATAAGGGGTTTTATACACAGCTGTGGAACCAGTCTTGTATTGTTCCATCATCATCATCGTATTAGTTGGCTTGGATCTTAGATTTTACTCCTAGGTCTCCTAGCTTATCTTACTGCTTCCTTCATGTACCAGTGTGAACTCACAATACAGTTCATCCTTTCTCAACCTGGTGCCCTCCAAGATGTATTGGACTACAATCACATTGCCCCCATTAACATGATGGTTGAGGATGACAACAGTTGTATCTCAATACATTTGCAAGATACAAATGGCTTGGGCCCAGGGTACTTAGAGGACCGCCTCTCCCCATATAATCCGTCCCGCACTCTCAGATTGGTCGGGAAGCATTTGGTGAGGGTTCTGAAGACAAGATACTTCTCGTCTTCACATAGGGCATTTTCTACCTTGGCCCCGCAGATCTGGAACTCACTTCCTGACGAGCTCCGCTCCATCACCTCCCTTGATCTGTTTAGGAAGAAACTATGACCTTTCTTTTCCGACAAGCTTTCCCCCCATGTGTCCTGATGTTATGTTGTTCTCCCTCTGATATACAATTGGGTGATCCAGCTAGTTTGTTTTTCCAGGTTTTAATATTTGTAAACTTTTTTATATAATTTTAATTGATGATATGTGTTATTGGTTTGTTTTATTGTCTCACATTTTTGTTTTGTGTTGTACACCGCTTTGATCAAATTTGGAAAAGCGGTTTATAAATAATAATAATAATAATAATAATAATAATAATAATAATAATAATTATTATTATTATTATACTGATTCGAGAAAAATCTGAGACAATCTCATTTAGTATTATCTAATATGAAATTTCTGAGGGGGGAAAATTGAAATAATCCACACTCTCAAACAGATGGAGAATTCTACCTTCACCTCTACTAGAAAACACAAAGCAAAATACTCTTCTCTATTTTGCCATCCTCTAATAAGGAGGAGAATTTGTGCGGGGTGTGCATTTTTGTAAAGTTCTAAATCAGGATCCTAATAGTAGTATAACTTACAAGTTATTCTCCCTTTATTATTTTAGAGTGCAAACTTTTTACTTTTTGTACTGCCACGCCCACAAAAAATGTGTACTGGCAGAGTTTGTCACAATTAGTTCAGAATCATTCTGGGCCCCAATATCTGATCAGTAATGCATCTAATCATCCAGAGATTGCTCCTGGCAATGAAGACAAGCATAGTCCAGTCAATCACAACATCCAGGAAAAATCCCATTTCATTATGCAGCTGTGCTTATTCTGAAATATCATGTGAAATATACTGTAGTTGATGGGATGTTTTAAAATATCTCTGACCCTTTAGGAAAGTCTGCTATTTCAAGTCTCTCTTCTCCATCAAACAAAGACTAGAGATGTTTTAAAAGAAAGATTCTGAGGTCTTTGGGCTCATAAATTTCACTGTGAAGAAGGCACTAGCCAAGATTCAAAGACCTACTTCAGAATCTGCAAGGAAACAAATCAAGACTTTCTTCCCCTCCCAGCAGAGCACTTTGTGACACCAAAACTTTGAGTCCAAACTTTGAGAGATAGGTGGGATATCAATAAATAATCCAGTAGGTTTCCATGGCCAAGCGGGGAATCTAACCCTGATCTCCAGAGTTTTTCTATCCTTGGTGCCATTGCAAGTTTAGTCATTTTCACTGCCCATTGAATATGTTACTATTCAAATAACAAACACTGTTTCGGTGCACAAGATAGAGCCTTGTAAGTCGCTACCCCTTGGCTCTGGAACTTCCTCCCCATGAAGGGTAGTGCTGTCCTTCTACCAGCAGGTGGAGATTAATTTAGCCAAACTTTTATAATTGAAGGCTTTTATGGAAAGTGTGTGTGAGAGGATGCTATATTATTGTAATGTATTAATTGGTGTATATCCTTTTAAAGTATATATTTTTAATTGTGTTAATGTTGTTGATAGTTTAATTCTATTTTAATGTCAACTTTTTGTATAGTTTTAACTATATTGCAATCATTTTAATTTGTAAGCTGCCTTGAGTTTAAATCTTGGACAAAACATGGGGTGTGGTGGTGTGGTGTGGTGATAGTAGTAGTAGTAATAATAGTAATAATAATAATAATAATAATACCTGGAGGTAGGGTCTCCATGCTTTGTGACTTCTCATCTCCATTATTATTGCGTTGATCTTTTTTGTTTAATGAAATACTATTTGGGTCCTCCTGGGGGAAAAAGAAACCAACATTAAATCCATCATTAAATTATCATTAAATCCATACTTTTAAAGGGTTCTTTGACAAGGGGAAAATGGCTCTCTTTCATTTTTGGAATCACATGATTATAATACAAACTGAAATGATAATCTCAAGCAACAATTACTGAACAATAGAGCATATATTCACTCATGTGAACTATCTGCTGGAATGCAAGTGATACATTTTTCCATTTGTATCCAGCAGATTTGCCAAGAAGATCCTAAAAAGTTATTGTAAAGGTGTTTTGTCATTAATTAGAAAACTATGAAAAAGCCTAAAAAATATTGCATTTTACAGGTGTATAGACTGGGCAATCAAGACCTAAATTGACAAAACAAACTACAAACATTGGGGGCTGTTCCCTATATGGAGTAAGTCATTTCCCATCCCCCCCCCATCAAATTCTGAATTTGAACTGTTCTGTAATGATGTTCTTTCTATGAAGCATGGAAGTTGGTCAACATTGCTTGTTAACTTTCTTAATCACACATCTGTTATTTGTTCTGTTTTCTATGGAAACCAGAAAATTCTGAGTCACCCCTCCCTTCCAGTAAGAAAGAAATAAGTAAACAATTTTACTATTTGAGTAATTCTAAGATGCAGGGTTTGTAACATGAGCTGGTTGTTTTCTGTATCATAACATTTTGATTTTCCACAGAAGAGATGAGAGAACAAGTTTTTGGAAAACTTGCAGTATTACAATGTTGACATCTAAATCCTTTTGTGTTTTCTCTCACTATCAGAGAGAACCTATAAATTGCCCTTCAGATCTCTGGTACACAGTGATGAAAAAAATTATGGAAATCCTAATGTGTCTTGATGCATGTGAGGGAATGAGCCTTCTCCTTATTTGTGACAGATCCCTTTCAGATGGGTGCCAATTGCCCTTCAGCCAAGGGGACACAGCACAATGTGAATGTTGATGTTTATCCCACTCATGCATAAGAACCTCTTTCATACTGAGTGCTTGAACATGGTTCAAATTCATAGATTTATCGCTTCATACATTTTAAAGTATTTGACATTTCTCCCCTCTAGTATAAGTGTATTGTACCACTTGTATATAGAAACTACCAGCATATTAAAGCTAATCTTTGTAAATCTTTTGTTTTGAAAACCAGTATCAGTTCAAGTTATTTTCAGAAAATTAACATAAAGAATTATATATCTTTTAAAAAATCAAATATTTTTGGTCCATGGACTTGGCTAGCCTGATCTTCTTTTCATATATGAACTTTAACTCATGCCTTAATGTTTTAATCTGTGGTTATAATCACTTTCCACAATTATAAAGTTTGGCTCAATTCTGCTGAGCCTCAAGAGAATAAAGTTTCTAAAATAAACCTATGTGTAAGACACAGAATTTGAGAAAGTGAAAGATGCTTTCACATTTTGATGGCTCCAAACTTGAATTTTTGTTCTAACATATTGTTTTTGGGTGTACACTTAAATTCATTATGTACCATGAGTTAAATCAACCTGAGTAAATCAAAAGTCATAAAAGTTCATTTTCACCCAAGTAAAGGAAACATCATTTCCCCCCAAAAGTTAGATTATAATATAATTGGAACACAAGAAGCTACCTTAGACCAAGTTAGATTATTAGTTCCAATTTTTTTACACTGACTGACAACAGCTACACATTTCACACAGAAATCCTCTCTGGCCTTTTCTAAATATGTCAAGAATTGAACCTGGGACTTTCTGGATTCATATGTTCTCCACTAACTATGCTTTATGTCCAATGGAGGAAGGAACAGGAAATAAAACTACATTTCTTTTATAATAATAGCCTTGCAATTCTGTGCTCCAACATTTGCAACAAAATACTTTAATCAAAAGATACAATGATGGGGCATAAATTTTGACAAAGAAGTAACAAGCTTTTGTATTTTTTTTAAAAAAAGAGGCTTTCTTTCTGAAAGCATAACATGGATCAAAACTGAATATAGTTGAGACTCAGTCACTACACAGATATGAGCATAAAGATGAAATGATCTGTTATCATAGTAAGTTGTTAATTTACATTTTGTTAATGTACATCTCATTTATAAAACAAAAGTGAGCATGGTGTAGTGATCTGAATGTTGGACTAGGATTTTGAGAGACCAAGTTCAAGTCGTCACTTGGCCATGAAAGCCTACTGGGCCACCTTGTGCAAGGCACATTCTGTCAACCTTGGAGGAAGACAATGAGAAACGTCCTCTGAATAAAACTTGTCAAGTACAGTGGTACCTTGGGATACGAAATACCCAGGTTACGAAATTTCCGGGATACGAAAAAATCCCATAGGAAATAATTGTTCCGGGTTACGAATGTTTTTTCGGGTTACGAAAAAAATTTTGGTGCTTTTTTCGGCTTTTTCGCACGGAATAGCGGCTTTTCCCCATTAGCGCCTATGGCATTTCGGCTTACGAAGGCTTTTCGGGTTACGAAAGCGGCCGCGGAACGAATTAATTTCGTAACCCGAGGAAGCACTGTAAACCAAAAGATAGGGTTATCACAAGTCAGAGTAAACTTGAAAGTGCATGAGAATCATCCTATTTATTTCATTAATTTTAACCATATTTTCTTTTGAGCCAACTCCACAAGTCATTGTGTGTGTGTGTGTGTGTGTGTGTGTGTGTGTTTGTGCCTTTGAGTTGCCAGTCAACTTATATGGTCTCTAATTCAAGTACTAGAGCTGACCCTGTTTAGCTTCCTGGATCAGAAGGGATCAAGTGGCTTTAGGGTATAAAGGCCTTTTTAGGGTATTTAGGCATTTTATAAATTAGAGGAAACTAGGAAATTTACAAGCCAGATTGATGACAATGGTTTCATTCATGAATTGAATGACACAAGAGTTTGGCACTGATAGCATTCTAGAACCCTTAAATCTGACACCTGCTGATCAGTCAGGAACTTGCATAGAAATTGCCTGAGATATCAACAACCTATGCGTAAATATCAACTTTGGATAAAATCAGGTCATCAGTGTAAGTTCAAGCCTACCACCGAACTACAGAAAATCAAAGTACTTGTTTGGTAGGTAACTTAGGTAAGTTGATAGACTGGGTTCAAAATCTTACTGTGGTATTCATTTTGAAGGCCTTAGCTAACACACCAATTTTGGGAAATCTGTGGTAACCTGTTTAGAAGATTAAAAAAAAATCCACAGATCACCAAATTTGGGGTGGGCACTCATGGGAACCATGCTTTATCAATCCCTGGTGTAGACACATATTGTCTATATGTAGCTAGTATGCCCAGGTTTTTTTTTTAATTGCTGTTATTTCCCATGAGACACACAAGTGGAAAAGGGAAGAATAAAACTAAGTAGAGACTGCTCTTCTACCATGATCACAATGGATTGGAAGCAAGACACTCAAGGACACCATATAACAATTTTCAAGGTCATGAAATAGAAAAGGAAAACTTTTTAAAAAGAAAACAGACACTGACTTAAGAACGCGCTAAAGCAATTAGTGCTCTAGATCTAGGAACAACTTTGAAATGTTCAAAAGGCTAACAGAAGCAAACGGTTTCTCAAGAATAGTCCTTAGTAAACAAAGCAGAGAAGCCAATTTCTGCAAATTCAAGCCTGAAGCAGAAATATAACGGAAGTTGTAAGTGGTTAGATTAACTGACAAAGACAGCATGACGCACAAGCCTTGCAAATTAGAATAATCCTTCTCATGCAATCTTGTACAGCAAATATATTTACGTCAGCCAATGTACATAATGGTTGATGTAACGTGTCAAATGCTTTATTCCAAGACTATTCGGTTCTTCAGGATTGAAGTTATGATTTTCAGTTAGAGATGAAAAAATTGCCTGCAAATTTTCTTTCACTTTCTATGTAGTACAGTAAGTGACTAAGCTAGTAAATACTTTTTATTTCAAATCAGAAGACAGTTTATTCTACTGTCTTGTCATAGTGCATTCAGTCTTGTCATAGTGCATTCAAAGGCAAGAAAGCTATCAGTTTAGTGGCAGATTAGTTTATTATGCCACTTTATCACAATACAAAGTGCTGAAATTAACATGACACACAGTATCCTAAATCAAGCTAGAATATTTACTATTTCCTAATTACTGTCAACCATCTGTACCCATGGATTTTTTTATTCACGGATTCAAGCATCCATGGCTTGAAAATATTCAAAAAATATATACATTCCAAAAGACCGATCTTTATTTGCTATTTTATATAAGGGACAACATTTTACTATGCCACTGTATTTAATGGGACTGGAGCAACCATGGATTTTGGTATCCATGGGGGGGGGGGGGTTTCCTGGAACCAAACCTCACCAGATATCAAGGGCCCACTGTATGTCCTATTTCCTAATTGTTCCAGAATTAAAACATCTGGGATTGGAAGGAAAACCAAGGCACACACTTACTCATAATGATAGTATTTCAGGTTGCTTGTGGTATGTGGTTGCAATGTGGAATATCAAGATGGCCTCCAAACAATATTGTTATGATAAGAACTATTGGCGGCAGCTTCTGCATAGTTCCTAGTAACCAGCCTCTTTTCCTCAAACTACTAGGGGGAGAAATAGATTGCTCTGTGCTTTGTTTCCATTTTGCATGCTAAGGAAGGTAGACTACATTCATAGTCTAGTAAAGAAGAAAATGAGCTGCCAATGGAAAAAAAATCACTCTATTCTTGTCCTATCAGCTTGTATGAATGTGCCTGAAGAAGACAGAAGAGGGAATGACAACAAAATGGGAGAGACCACAAAGTGGGCTGCAGGGGGAAGGACAGGAGGTGGTGGATTGGGGTGGGTGTATGGACAGAAGGGAAGCGTTCAAATGGAGGTAGGAAAGTATGTGAAAGAGGGAGAATGTTATAGTACAAAGAAGGCAACAGAAAGAAAGGAAAGGGGTATCCTACCAAATTTTGGTTTTCCACACCAACAGCAGACAGCGCACTCATAACTTTCCATTAAAGAAATGAAGACCTTGATGTGCTCTCTCTCGCGCTCTCTCTGTATTCCTCATTCATGATAAATACCATTATTTTAATCAAATGTGTGCAATACTATTGTCAAATCATAAGTAAATAACAGTCAGTATTGAAACTGATAGTTGCAACTAATATTGTTAATGTAACACGATTACAGGAAATATCTGTCCAAAAGATTCCCTTTCTTTAAAAGAAAGCATTCCCTTGAAGGAATAAAAGACCATTTTGATTCAACAGTGATTGAAAACTAAAAGTCTTCCCTAGAATGAATTTCACTGAGCTTTTCTTCCAGCAGAAGCTGCTAGCAATCAGTTTGAAGGTATCATGTTTTGGGAGAATGAGAGCATAACTATAGCCTTTATTGTGCTAAATTCAGGAGTGAAAAGACTCATACAGTCTGCCCTCCTTATAGGCGTGCTTGCCTTCTGTGGCTTTGAGCTTACGTGGAAGGCAAGCCCCGGGAGAAATAATAGAGCACGTACCCACGCCACACACTCTGTGCGCCGCCGCAGGCATGTGCCCCAGTATTTTCTATGGGGCTTGAGCATATGCTCTTTTCCCCATACACGGAGGGTGTGTGTGTCTGGAATAGACCCCCCACATATGGGGAGGAGAGACTGTATTTGTTAATTCCCAAATGGTATTGGGGGCATCTGGGAGACTATGGGCCAATTTTTCTACTTTTAAAGCTTAAAAATGATTGTTTCATTATTGTTGAAATAATAACAGGTTAATAGTGGTGCATTTCTTAAACCAAAACTAACAGAGCACACCAATGTGTTAGGATTTTAAAAACACCTTGTAAATAGTGTGTGTTTTGGTGTGTGTGTAATTTTTTCAGCAGAGTATAGCTTGCATACATGCGCAGATAGTCAATTATTATTTAAATATATCTTTTTAAGTATAACATAAAGTTTGCATATGGAAAACTTTCCACAGTCCAAAAAGCCAAAGAATAAAATTGTTGAGCAGCTCAAACACTAACATACAGTAAAAGTGCTCTGTATACCACACCCTGCATTATTTTGGGGTACAAATAATTTGTTATATTTTGTTATAATGGCATGAACCTGGAAAGGGCATGATGATCTTTAAGTGAACTTTTCATGAAAGGTCACAAGACTTGAGGGCATGCGTAAACTTGATGCCTGTAAATATTGCTGCTTCCCAACCCCCTGCCGTATGCATTTCCTCTTTAAGTTAAACAGGTTTGTCAGCCTAGTGTTAAGCCAATCTCTCTGCTAGACCCCCATTGTATTTTTCCAACACCCCATCCTATCCCAAACTCCCTGATGTTGCCCTGATCTTATCACTGCTTGATTAAATCAATGTCACTGCCATCACCCAGAAAATGTTCCTCTTGTAACTCTGAAGCTTAATGTAGCAAGATTTTCAACTGAGGGTTAAATACTCCATACACTATAATTGTTTGCATCTAAAAAGAGAGTCATCACATATCTTTGGAATTATACAGACAGCTGGCTGGCTACTAAGGTTTGCATGACTGAATTTTTCCAGACTGCTTGGAATGTGAATTATACTTTAAGATTGGCTTCTATAAAATAATGTAGTTCAAGCTGTTGCCATTGCTCTGTATAATGTCCAGTATTTTGCTTTTTAAAAAGAAACAATTTGTAATGAATTATAAAAATGGATAGCTCATGTAATTTTCAGGCACCAAACATCATGACATTTGCACATAGAAAAAGAGTAAGTAAAAAAAATTGCAACAAATCACCCACAAAAAAGATAATAGAATCCAAAAATACTATTCCCCACAATTTATGACTAAATAGTACATGGAATACCAAACATATACTGAACACACACATGAAACACTTAAAATAAGATACCAAACTAGTAGCAAACAGACACCAGCACTAATCTAGTAAAAGAAATGGGAGTGAAATACTAGTGAGGACATTGTGAATACAAAAGACAGAACAAGCAAGAGGAAACAACTCTAGTAGTCCAGTGTCTATGCAAGCATCAGTACACTAGCAACATTCAACACATCAAGTCTTTCTCTGCTTAGCTCTCTCCAAAATTACCAAGAAATTTTTGAATACATATGTATTCATTACCAGCAAAATAGATTACACTTGGAGGAAATGTGCAGAAATTATCTTGACTGGGTTAATTTATTTCTGTAATCATTCCAGAAAGCAAAAAGGAACAAATTCAAAGATCCCAGGAGATTTGTGATTCCTATGTTAATAGGATTTTTGTGATGACAGTAGGGGCTATACAGCATCTTTGAAGTTTCCCTTAAAACATTAGAAGAACAAGAGTAATCCAGCTATTGAACATTGACTGGAGTAAGATACATAAAATGCAAGATCATATGCTACTAATTAAGTGTGTGTGTGTGTGGGGGGGAGTATCCTGAACATCTGAGGAAACAGCAACCTTAACATCTAGCATAGAAAGGCAGATCAAAGCCCATCTGCACACATTTAAAAACTACTTTATCTTGCCCAACCTCACAACCTATGTGTGAGTCACAGAGAGCATGAAAAAGAACCTCTGTTGCAATATTACTTCACAAAGCAGAAGTTCATGGAGGGGAGAAAAGAAAAGATGAAATTGTAAGCTCAGCTTTCTTAAGACACTGGCATGATGGTTTTGCATTATAAGTTCTAAAGCTTATGCTATATATCTACAGTGCTGATATTTCAAAGACTACTTCTAATATTTGAAATAGTGCAACTGAATCCAAAAATCCCTGGAACTGTTATATCATGTGTGAATGTTTACATATGGAAGAGCAGGGGAGAAGAGCTCCCAGTTCTCCTATAAGGCCCTATCTGCATCCCGCATCCTCTGCCAAAATGTGTTCCACCATAATATCATGTGAGGCAGTACGAGAGAAAAGGGCAATGGCAACAATGGTGAAAATACCACCACCACCCTCCACGAAAGGCAGCCACCATTGGGCTGTTAGCCCTTCTGCAAACAGATTGGCTACTCTAGACCCAAGCCATTGTTGCCACATCACTATGCCATTACCTTTCTAGATTTTTAGAAAAGTCAGAATGTGTAGTATAATAATATACAACATATAGTAGAACAGAAGGGAATTTAAATCCATGGATGTTCAAGTCCTATTATATATATTCTCACCCTAAAATAGCCTTCTCGGTGTGTTTTCAAGTTCACATAGTTTCTTTTAATGAATATGAGCAGTCCCTTTGCAAATACTGAATTGTTTGAGTCCGTTCACCCCAACGACAGGTTTATATTAATGGAGCATAAATATGGAAAGTTTAAAAGTAGACAATTGCTACCAGAATACTATTCATTGCTCCAAAGGTTCCAAGAGATTTAACATCAGACATGTGTTTACATTTAGCCCAAAAAGAGAGGAATGAACGGGTATCTCAAACTTGCAGAAGTTCTTTTAAAATAATACAAACCAAATGGGACCCTCTAAAAAATCTCATTGATGAGCAAGCATCATATAATACTGGTTGACTAGAATCCGGGTGGCATGGAGCACCTTGAAAAATGGCACATACTATGACAAGGCAGTTTACAAATGCAATTCTATGTTTTTAGCAGTTAAATAGCAAAAGTCATATCACACACTTAAAAATTGGCTAAGTGGGTTTTCTTTAGAGCATTTCACTGAATTTTATTCAATAATGCATAAGGAAAGAAGCATTAAAATAATCAACTTTTGCCTTTCCCATTCCTCTCCTGAACAAGATGCCTCTACATAAGTTTGGATAACTGTCCGCTTCCAGCTCCAGGTATAGACACAGACTTCTCAATGTATAGTTGGCCCTTTGTAACCTGGATTTTTTAAAAAAAAATTCAAAAAAGCAAACCTTGATTTTGACATTTCATACAGAGGACACAATTTCACTATGTCACTATATATAATAGAACTTGAACATCCATGGATTTAAGTATCCACTGGAGGTTCTGGAACAAACCTCATCCTATTGTATGGGGAGCATACCGCAAAGAAAAGAGAAGGGAAAGATAAACTGCAAAACTGTTTTATATTTCCTTAATAACAGGATAAAACATATCCTGGGTGATATTTCAACGCCTACTTGAAATTGCTACTGAACTCTAATAACATCTATTATTGCTGAACTATACAGCACTATCATAGGGCTGTTCGACAGTGGAATGCACTCCCTCGGAGGGTGATAGATTCTCCTTCCTTGGAGGTCTTTAAACAGAGGCTGGATGGCCATCTGTCAGGGATGCTTTGATTTGGATTTCCTGCATGGCAGGGGGTTGGACTGGATGGCCCTAGTGGTCTCTTCCAACTCTATGATTCTATGATTCTATGATAGGCACAGTTCTATCCTAACTAGAAGGGAGGTGGGACAGAGTTAACTACTTAACATTCTTAATAACATACTTTCTTCTGAATCTTCTGTAACACTAGAATAGAATAGTGATAATGACCCAGAGATCTCACATACTGTTTTTTCACAGACAGTGGAGCCTGTCTAGCCCCTCCTATCACTGATCTGAAGAACTGTCTGGAATTGCCAGGACTGATTTAATTTAAATCACTTCTATGAAGGACTCAGTTTTAATGATTTAAATCACAGTTTAAATGTTTCAAACAGGAGTACAAAATGGTTTAACAGAACCTCAGTACATATCACAGATACAGGTTTCATTAGAAGGTAGGTAGTCCCTTAACATGAATGTCTAGTCGTAACCAACTGTAGGGGGCAGTGCACATCTCTGTTTCTAAGCCAAAGAGCCCGTGTTGTCCAAGGATTGCTCTGGTGGTCATGTGGCCAGCATTACTGCACCCAACATTTTTTACCTTCCCACTGAGAAGTGGTACCTATTTATCTACTTGCATTTGCATGCTTTCGAACTGCTAGGTTGGCAGACGCTGGAACAAGTGACAGGAGCTCACCCCATCATGCAGCACACGGGCCTCAAACTGCTAACCTTCTGATCTTCCAATCCTCAGAATTGGCGTCTTAACAACTAAGCCACCACATCCCCTTAGGTACATACTAAGAAATTTTGAATTGCTTTCAGATTTGTTTTTAGTTCATCAAAAAAGGTGATCATTTGCAATTGCACTTATACTATTCCTCCATAAAATAAAATAAATAATAAATAAATGCTCGTGTTTCTGCATCTCCTCACATTTCCTATTCAATGTCTTTCTCTATCTCTCCACACAGAGAGAAGGACCATGTGTTGGTGGGAGCTGGCAGTTACTTACTTCCAGTGTTCCATGGACTGGTACTCTATTTGTGCCCATTGGTTACAACTGTTTCTTTCTTTCCTGGAAACTCTAGGAACTGGCACTGGTCCATAAGCCAACACTCTGAGTAGCACTGAGATCCACCACCTGCAAAAAGGGAGTGATTGGGCTATCACCTGTCTCCATAAATTGCAGATTAAAAAATATCTTTGGCAGAGACTTTATTAACTATCTGTTTTAAGAAAAAAAAAATTAAAAATCTGTTTTAAATTGGGGAAATCTGATTTTTAAAAATACCTGATTTTTTAATTAAACCTGGGAGCTGCATGTAACACTTCTTACTTTGTATATACACAAACATATTCTGCATTGACACACAAGCTCTTTCAAACCTGACCTTTGCTTGTCAATTCTAGTATTTTTAGCTAAAGGCAAGTGATGAACCAGATAAATACCAAGCCCCACCATCAAAAATACAATTAAGAATCTGAAAGTGTAGTAAAACATTTTCTTTACACAACCAGTAGACAACACAAGAATATTCTATTGCCCCTAGAGTGAAGGCAGGTCTAAAATGTATTAAAATTTCCTCCCTTGCATATGCCCAAATCAGAAAGACAGAAAATTTAACCAAGCCAGTGGCTATTTCTTTTCTTCATTAGAAGCGTATGTATCTCAAAACTTTCTCACTTTTTAAAAGCTGACTCAGTCCTAGCTCAAATAATTTCCATCTGCTAAATGTGCTTCGATTCTTAATTAACACAAATATATTCAGAACAAAACACTGGTAAGGAAGCTGAAAATAAGGACCATAAAATGTTGACAGAACTTGGAAAGGTTGAAAAGCCTTTGTACCATAATTAAGCAACATACATTTCTGTAAATGTAAGCTACTAACAGCTAGGAAGCAAGGCCTGTCTTGCAGGGTTCTAGCCTTCTGAACATTCCAGGCTTTTCTTTAAAAATATATGTTAATAAATAAAATCAGATTATATATATATATATATATATAGAGAGAGAGAGAGAGAGAGAGAGAGAGGGGGGGGGGGGGGGTTCGGACCTGTCAAGGTCAGGCCCATATAGATCATATTCTAGCCATTTATATACATAGTTTTGGTAACGGGCAATTTGGTCCGTCCTAATCATGATCTGGACAATGAACCCATTGTTTTCCTGTAGTATAGGGAGGCAGTCCTTCATGCTGGGACTGTCTCTTCCCTTGTGCATCACAGGTAGGGCTTCAACTTCTTAATCAACTTTGCCAACCTAAGAAGGAGAGTCAGTGCCACCTTCCCAGTTCTGTCCTGCCTCAGTTTGGGTCAGAACAGGGCTTTTAGCATTCCAGCTATAGTATGAGATTGGGTTATTATCACTGGCTGAACTACCTGAGACTTTACCACCCTAATCGGGATGGTCAGTCTCAGCTCCATGTTTTTCTTTCATCAGTTGTAGAACCATTATTTGCCTCAGCCTTTACCACCTTAAAGGTCATGGTCAGCTTAAATGTCATGGTGAGTGTACACAGTTCAGATCTCTCATCAGACGAGGAGTCTGTAAATGACTGTGTGTCTGAGCATGCACCCGTAGGACACGCAGAAAGTTCAGAACAGTTGCTCCTTTATGAGGCTCTGGCATTAGGTCTTACTGGTGTCTCTGAGGAAGGTGGTATCACAGCATCAACCGGCTGGCTACTAGCAGTACATATGGTGGTCCTCAGTTAGTCTACAGTTGGAGGCTCAGGGCAAGCATGTGTTGATCTGGACAGACAGCATGACCACCCAGGCCCACATAAACAAGGGGTGTGTGTGGTTACAATCCCTGATGTGAGCAATGATGCATTTATTGCACCTCTCTCTATCTGAAGGGAGTATCTCAAGGGTTAACTGAATCGTCAGAGGAATGAGGAGTGAGAGTCTGGACCAGAGAGAATGGGTTTTGAACTCTCTGGTGTTTCAAAAGATAGTACAAGGGGTCAGTGTTAGCTTGCAGAATCAGTGCGTGACGGGTTGTGTTAGATCCTTCCTTTATCCCTTAACTGAATACTATGTTTCACTGATTTCAGAACATTTTGCCATCTTTTTGTCCACCTCCTAGAGCACAAGAGAAAGAGTGACACAGATTAGATGAAAGCAGCACTCTTAAATTCTACTTAGAAAGAACTAAAGAGTTTGACAAATTGGACTATTTGCTTATTTGCAAGAGAAGACCACAGGTCGATGGATATCTTCTTTCAACTTCATTCGCTAAAGCTATGTAATGAATTGGTTTATAGTTACAGTTCTTTACCAGTTCCAGAAGGGATTCAGGTACACTCTACTCATAGTGATGCTATTTTCTGTAGTCTTGAGTATAGCAAATTCTCTGTTAGAGATTTATAGGGCAAACAGTCTTCCCCACCATCTTTTGCCAAACACCACTGGACAGACAAGTTTTCTCCTGCAGAGGCATTCTCTAGCAGGGGAGTTCTGCAACAGGTTGTGTGATTGTGATCTGGAAGTCGCCTGTGAGGTGACTGCATGTGTATAATAATAATAATAATAATAATAATAATAATAGGATTTATTTATATGCCACTGGGAATCCGGGCAGCTTACAACAGAGGGGATAATAGACGGTTCCCTGCCCTCAGGCTCACAATCTAAAAAGACACGACACAAAAGGAGAAGGGAACGGTGGTGGGGGGATCAGGTCCAACATTCTTCTCTCCCTCTTGTGGAGAGGGAATTCTTTCCACCCTGACTGGTGAAAGTCCTGTTTGTTTATGGCTGCTGGTGGTTCCCATAACTTTATCATACCATCACAGGAAAAGTGGGACTGGCCCTCCCTCTTAGGGTGGTAAGGTTGATTGACAGGTTGAAGCCCTACCTGTGAAGCATGAGGGAAGAGACAGACCCAACATGAAGGATTCCCTCCTCATTGCAGAAAAGGAGTATAAATGTTCTGAATGACCACCCTCAACTCTACTTATTTATATGAATTTGAAATTAAATCAGTAAGTTCAAACACTTTATTGAATGTTATTTGCTAATTCTTTTCTAAAAGACTAATTCTAATTATTTTCTAAAAGTTTATTTTATAGCTTGGAAATTTAATAATCATATTATATACAAATTATATACAAATACAAACTTTATATAGTGGACCTTTCCCCTTCCATACAGTTGTCCCCCTCCCCATGGATGGCAAAACCACAAATGCCCCATATTATTCAATGGGGGCTATGTGTGCACACAGATGCCATCCGAGTGTCTGCGCACAAGCTGTGCACATGGTGATCTGTGGGCAATCAAATTCAAGGTTCACCCAATAAAAAGTACAAAAAAAGTATTAATTTTAACATTTGTTATTGTGTGCCCTCATGTAATGTAACTCTTTATAATTCAACTCCTTATAGAAATAATTTTGGTAACAAATTAATATTGGTTTTAAACACCTCCTGCATCAACAACTGTATGTTTCCAACATTTCTTGACCTTGTTACATGTCCACCACATGTGATTGAAGGATCTTTCCTACAGACATTCTTTGCTGCTTTATACATTTTAGATAATCTTACTGGTGTCAGGTGCCACCTCTACATCATCTTGACAACATTTTCTTAAGCTCATTACATTGAATCTCTTTAAATCCTTTGGTCCACATCCGTTCCCATTGTTCTAGATCAGGGGTAGGCAACCTTTTTGAGCCGGGGGCCGGGTTGCTGTTCCTCAGACAACTGGGGGGGCTGAAGCCAAAAAATAAATAATTAAATAATTTTTTTAAAAAATTAAATATATAAATAAACTAGGACAAATGTAGGACAAAATGTTCAAATGGAAGACACTTTTTTTAAAAAATGGAGGACACGCGGAAAAATTTGCTGATTATTTTTAAAAATGTTAATATAAATGCATGTTTCTGAGGCTTCTATAGACAATTGCCCCCCAAAGGCCCCGGCGGCAATCGGCGGCAGGACCAGGCTGGGGCCGGACCCAAGGCCTTGCCGGGCCGCATCCGGCCCGCGGGCCGCAGGTTGCCTACCCCTGTTCTAGATCTATATTAAACTCAAAGTTTTCAACCCATTTAAACATATAATCTTTGCTAATCTTGATGCAAATCTTCCACAAAATCTCCTTATAATTCTACTTTTAACAACACTTTGTAAATTTGCCCAATTTTCTCAAGTGTTCATCACCTGAACAGAATTTAATTTCAAATTCATTTTTTTCCTTCTCAAAGCCAAAGGGCTTCCCGTCCATTCTAAATCTTTCCACCATTGTCTATACCTGTACCATTGTATGTTCAGACCATTAGCTGCCAATCCTTTTAAGTTTTAAATCTGTCCGGGTGTGCTGTGTGCCTTCAAATCATTTCCCTCTTATGGAGATCATAAGACAAAACTTTCATGGGATTTTCTTGACAAGATTTGTTCAGAGGTTTGCCTTTGCCATCCCTGAGGCTGAGAGCAAGTCACTTGCAAAGGTCACCAGTGGGTTTTTCCCACAGAAGCACATTCACGTTCTACGATGGTGAATATTTTGCCTATTTTTAAAAATATTTTTTAAGTAGGCTGGACATGTTTTGCCTGGTGTTCCCTCCCCTCTCCCCCCCTTTCCAAGAGTGTCTAAGCAACACCAGGTTTGTTTCTGTGCTTTTGTTTTTTGGGCTCAGACCCAATGTCTGCCTCACTTGGCCTTTTAGGGCGAAACAGACCGTGCCTTTGTGTTGCTGTTTAGGCGGCTTCAGAGCGTGGTCTTTACATGCCGAATGCTGTCATGGTGATAGAGTCAGCATTATCTGCAGCAGGGTAGGAAAAGCCAGCTTTTTACTGGTGCAAAAAGGAGCAGCTCTCTGCTGTTCCTTCTTTGGCTGGCAAAAAGGTGAATTGGGGGGCTGCGGTGTGAAGCTGCTGCAGCCTCAATACGTTTTTGGAAGGAGTGGCCTGTTTTGCACCTTACTGTACTTAGCCAATAGGCAGTTCTTCCATGTTAGCTTCTTTGTCGTGGTGATTATGAGTTTCTCAGATTTCTAGATTTTAGAGGACTGGGTGTGTATCCTTACACTGCAACAGAACAGGAGGGACAGCCTGGATATGTATCAGAAGAGTGCTATGCATCTACACTGTCTTAGTGCCTACAAGATATGCACCTTCTCCGTGCAAATTCTAATGCAATTAGAACTGGACTGGACGTCTGGTTAAGGGCAATGCAGCTTAGTTCCTCTCACTGTCACATGGTAATTGTCACAGTATAATTGGATAAACTTACTGATGTCATCACCTTCATGTGCAATCTATGATTGGGTAAAATCAGGCAATGACACTGAAAAGAAACTATTGTGTTAAAACAAGGCACTGAAGAAACAGCAGACCACTCAAAAGCAGTTCAAGGGAGTGAAAAGCAAGGAGGTCCCATACATCAATCCCCAAGTGCTTTTTCCACATCCACACTGAAAAAGTTAGACAAGTTCAGAGGCTCCTAAACGAACCTAGACTTAGAGATCTGATATGCAAACTCCCCCCTCCAAAAATCTATACCAAGTTGGGTGAGGATTACAGAATCTATAGACTCTAATACATCTCAAGGGTGTCATGTTGGGGGAAGCTAGGCTTCAGAATATTATCAGTTTCTGCAGCTTCAATGTACAGGGTGCTTTACAGTTTTTAAAATAAGGCATTCAAAAGGAACTTGTCTCTAACCCATAGAGACCAGAGCAAAGGTCTTTTCATGATCTACACACTACCAAGAACATTAGATAATGAGGAATCTCAGTCAGGCAATACTAACATCTGCAGCAAAACACTGAAGCCTTTATTGGATAGCTACAAACTGAAAGTCAAACCCCTTCTCCAAACAAATCCAACTGCAGATCAATAAACCATTGTTATATTTTCAACAAGCTAGACAAGGGCAATAATGTTTGGAAAACTAAACACTTCTCCTTTTAAGGCAATGCAGAAGAGTAACAAAATATTTTAAAGCTTGAATTCCAACCAAATGTGTCTTTAGATTTCATTGTAGCTAGCCTTCAGCACAATTCCCTTCTATGGGGAATGGACTCCATTATGAAGCATAGCAATAAGTACTCAATGTATTGCAGGTCTAAATATAAACACTTACTATTGTGGATATTAACTTGCTTACCAAACTGTCTTCAATAGTCATCATAAAAGATTATTTTTCAGAGAAATTTAATACATTTTGCTAGTTTCAGTTCATTCAAACTTCACTGTAGTATTCATAGTGTTGTCTTTCAAATATTCTCTCTTCTCAAGACTGGCCTTCCTTCCTTTTAAATTTTCAGACATTAGGTCAATTCAATTCTTTTCTATTGTGCCTGCTTTCACTCCCTGTTGCTTGTTTTCTTAAGCCTGCAGTTAGTTTGTTAATTCTGCTTCACTGCTGCATTTCTATGTTGTACCTCTGTAGTTGTTTCTTTGAGCAGAGAGAGGTTCTTCATCTTTATTTTTGACGCACCTTGCAGAAATACTTTTTGTCAGAGAAGCATCATATAAATATAATACACAGCTTCTTGAGCATATTATTATAGAGCTGCACTTCATTTGTTTATTTTCAAAAGCAAATCTCCAATTTTCCAAAACAGAAATAGACTGCACATTTTAACAATGACTGTGTCATTTAAAAATGCATAGGCATAGTACATTATATGGCTGCATGTTTGCTTGGTTTAAAAATAGACTAACACAAGATTTAATGAGCTTCCTCAGGGGTTGATTTTATTATGTCAGTGAGCTGTTAAATTCCTGAAAAATCTGTAACTAAACAGCTGCTTTTTCACAGGATTTAGAAATGGCAAAGTTTCAATTTGCTCTGCCAAAAGGCAGACCAAAGATTTTGCTGAGCAACACATTATACTAAGGAAATATGAGGTTTGTATGAAGATAAAAGAACACAGTACAACTAAATGAGAAATTAACATTGAAAACTAACTCTACCAGGAATTTGTTGTGCTGTAACCCTATGCTAAAAAACAAGTCCAATTCAATCCAACAAGGTTTACTCCCTTATGGGATGCCAGGCTAGAAGAAGGCAGTGATCAATTCCACAATATCATATGATTAAAATTGTCATTCAGTATATTATAGCAAAACAATTTTTGAAAGCAGTAAGAGAAGGAATATATTTTGAAGTAACGATTTCCCCCTCTCACTACTAAAGCTCTCCATTATACATTACATTCTATTACATAAGGTTCCCTATACCACCATGGATGGGATTTTTTATATTTTTAGTCCTTCAAAAAAACTATGTAACTTATTGAGAAACACAGCCCTCTCCATTCTACAGACAAGAGTCCATTAGAGCAAGAAGCCCTTTATCATCAGAGGGATCCAACTAAATAATGACTCTGTTTATACGTTAGTCTAAAAGTTACTTTGTGCTACCTAAGTTGCTTGCAGTCAATGCTTCACTACTTAAACTGAATACTTATTAGTGAAACTGCAACAAGATCTATCACATAATAGGAGTCCTTTCAGTGGATGCATCTAAATTGTAGAAATCTTTATCCTGGGCTAGGTTGGAAAATCCTTTGACAGCCTTTTACTGTATGACTGTTTTGCCATAGAGGTATTTGTTTTATTTTATTTATTTTTTTACAAATTCTGCATCTGTCTTTGTTCAGTAACTTTACTTTATTTTCCTGGTATCAATTTTTGCTAGCTGAGTGGAGTGGATCCAGTATGAGGGTGGAATATAAAGTCATAGAATCATTGAGCTGAAAGAAACCGCAAGGGGCATCCAGTCCAATCTCCAAAGAAGGAGACGCCATCACTCTCTGAGGGAGTGTGTTCCACTGTCGAACAGCCCTTACTGTCAGGAAGTTCCTCTTAATGTTGAGCTGGAATCTCTTTTCCTGCAGCTTGCATCCATTGCTCTGGGTCCTACTCTCTGGAGCAGCAAAAACAAGCTTACTCCATCCTCAATATGACATCCCTTCAAATGTTTAAACAAGGCTTTCATATTGCCTCTTAACCTTCTCTTCTCTAAGCGAAAATATATCCAGCTCCCTAAGTCTCTCCTCACAGGGCAAGGTTTCCAGACCCTCCACCGTTTATATAGATAAATTAAATGAGGGCTATGGAAAATGTAGACTGAGCAACAGATGCATAGTTATAGTGGAAACCAGGTGATACAAAGCTTGGTTAAACAGTAACAGCAAGTGTGTGGTTTCCAGCTTGAGTGGTTCCCAGTTCTAGAGATAAAGAAAAAGAAAGGTGAAAGAAAAGTAAAGTACCTCAAGTGGTATGAACTGGCTCTAGGTTATCAAGAAAAAATCCTGGGGTCACAGAATGTCCTGGTGCTAAATAAAACAATTCTATGGCAAAGCTAAACACATCTGATCCAGTAAATTGCCTGCTTTGACCTTCTTCTTTCAGACAGAATAGGGATGTGTGGAAAAAGTTATACTTTCTTCATATGAGTCGTCCATTGTTCTGGCCTTCAGCAAATCCTTGTTCCAAATGCTATCTTTCATGTGAAGTGATTGTCATAAAAGCCTCCTAAAACACAACTAGTACAAGTCTCTGTTGGTTTAACAGCATTTCTTTACTGTTTCAACAACAAACCTACTGGCTGCAGTCCAGCGTCAGAAGTAGATGGCAAACAAAGTGTTATAGCAAAAGTCTGGGTGATACATATTCTGTTGAAGATGCTTGGATTCAGTGATTTACGCAAAAGAAAAACCTTATGCTGTCCACTAGTCATTCATTTAAGAAGACTGAAGAGCTGTAGAAAGAAAAGGTCACCCCCATACAACACAGCAAAGACGTCCTATGTCCAACATCCAACAAAATTAGAAGAAAGACTACTATTACTTGATGAAGGCTATTAAATGATAAATAATTCCCAACTGGAGGAAGGGGACAGAAAAGCAAAAAGACAGAGTGAGGCTTTAGCTTGGAAAAAGAATAATGCAAGCCACCTGTTTCACAGGCAGCTTTCACTGAAACATTTATTCAATCTGTAAAACCCAGCAAAATTGGAGAAGTATAATTTTAGGTAAACTGAGACATAAAATAAATTCATTGCATTTACCTCAAGATTAAGTTCTTAAACATTAGAACAAAGTCTAGAGCTTTAGGTACACAAAGCTTTCCATAATAAATTAAACATGTTTATTACCAGCTTCTATATGTATACCAGGGTGCCATTCCAACGAATAAAAGATCCAGAAATAACTTTGTGGTAGTTTTATATTGAAATTCTGAGGCAATATCAGTGTGAAACAGGGGAAGAACTTGATATTCAAGCATTGGAAACACTATACTGTACTTCAAAATAGGTACAAAAGGATTTTAACTGACAGTAGTTTTGTATTATTTTGGTATAGCAGGATGGTTTTCAAGAATGCAAGCCAGCAGTCACCTTAATGGCATTGCAGTAGGTGAAAAGAGCATATTCCATATTCTACACTGCTTCTTCAGAAACTTTTTGATCTCTCTTAATAATGTTCCTAAATATATCATCTGTACACTTGGCCCTCTGTATTTGCAGCTTTGAATTTTGCAGCTTTGGTTATTTGTGGTTTTGATTAATATGTTCTTTCTAGGAATCTCTAATCTTCCAATGCAGTTCTGCCAGATGTTGACCATAGAATTGTGCTGGAGGACTTAGGTTACTAGAGAAAACACTTCTCTATGTATTTGTAGCCCCTCCAGCATGATTGTATGGTCAATTTCTGGCAGATCTTGTTCACAGAGATGCACTGGAGAGAGGTGTTCTCTCAGGTAAAAAAGAATGGTGTTTTTTTATTTGAGTTTTTTCCACATTCACAGGGATCTTTCACCCCTAACCGCAGCAAATGTGGAGGGAACATTGAATTTAAATAATAAGCCATTAAACACACATCCCAGTCAATCTATGTGTAGCTCTAAATTCAATTGTTAGCCACCAAAGCAGTACAGTGTACTGTAAATCAAATCAATGGGGACTTGGTTAAGTTAACACTTAGGTATTTCTTACTGTTTTACCTCTGTATCACAATGTCAGCATTTAAAGCACAAAAGCAAATGGGTGAGGAAGTAGGAGACCTCTTTTCCTTACAGAAAAGAAGGAGTTCTTTCTGACATTTCATCTCAACAATGCTAGAAGCCAGAGTTGCACATGAAAATTTCCCTTCATAATGAAACAATTTTCTATATAAATACAGTAATCCCTTCTATTTCCAAAATGGAGATTCGCTGATATTCAAGCCCCATTGGCTTGAATGGCTATGCGCCACAGGCACGGACGCACGCCATTTCAACCCTTGCCGCTTACCCGTCCATGAAGGACTTAGACCGTAGACGCGAAGTCCGCAAAAATGGAGGGACGACTGTACACATAAGCACCTTGCTGGCAGTCCACTGGGTCACAGTTGTGCTAAATTCCCTACTCACCTGTTGCAATATTCTGAGGGCAGAGAAACAGTGAAAGTATCAGAATAGGGGAAAGTAGCTTTGGCTGAGAATGTTTCCCCATGGACAACTCTGCCTCTTCTCACTGCTGTAACTGCTCTGACAGCCTCTGTCATTCCAGAGAGGAAGAAAACCTGGAGACTCTTCTCAAATCAAAAATATCTACTTTAACTGTCACTTCTTTCCTCTTGCAATGGTTCTCTCCTAAAAGAGCAGGCCTTTGCAATATTTTGTTAAATTCCACATTAACTTTAGAACAAGTACCTGTCAGTAAATGGATTTGGTGAAATTACTACTGAGATTTTGGCAAATGGCCACTGAGTTCTCTATTAATAGAACTCCTGCTTTACCTTGAATACATGTGGCTGGATTACTATTGAGGATTAAGATATCATGAAAATTGAACTATGCAGCCCACATGTCTGTCTCATCTGCTAATCCGCAAATTTAAGAATATAGAGGAGACAGAGAAAGACAAGCTATAAAGAATTTGCTGCTAGCTGTAACTTTTACTCTAGCCTTCATCCTCCAACAGTCTGTGAACGGCTACAATTTGCTGAAACCCCAGGTGATAATACAACTCATTAAAATGCTATTAAATTTCTCAGGTCCCTTTCATCAAAACTTGTCAAAATTGTAGCCAACACACAAGTGTACCTCTTTTTTCTTCTTAAATGCCCTATAGAAGGCTTGGCCTCTTGCCTTGCTCTTCCTCCTCTTACAATATTTTCAACAAAATAATGAAATTTTAAAGCAGAGATTCTCAAATTCTGTCCTTCCAGATGTTTTTGACTTTGGGTACCAGAATCCCAGACTATTCACCAAGATGGCTCAGGCCTCATGGAGCTGAAGTCCAAAACAACGGGAGGACCAGAGTGTGGGAATCACTGTTTTAAATGATGATGGTGATACAAAACAATGATGAAGCAACAGAACACTTTTAATTTACTTTCAACAGTGCTGAGGATGAAGCCAAAGTTGCCACACTAAAAGTATGGCTATAAAGTTCATCTTCTACCTTGTTTATATTATCCTTTGTGGAGTTCTACCTGGGCAAGACACTCAACATCTGGCAAACAACTGTCATCAAAATGGTTGTGTTCCATACTAATTTAACTTTTAAAAGATTGTGTCCTAACCTACACATTACATATAGTAATGTGAATCATGTGGGTCAAATAAATACTGTGGTTATCCATTGCCGTACCACCAGGAAAGGCCAGGAGCAATAGCTGATCTATCAGATCTTTCCCACATGACTTTGCTATCAGACCAGCATGGGAACATGACTGAAAAGGACTGGCAATTACACCATTCTTGCAATGCAAAAATCTAGCTCTTTATCATATTCAGTGCAATGACTGTAGAAGAGTGCAGAGAACTCAATAATTATCCACCACATTTTATGTATTTCTAATATTGCATGGCCTCCTTTAAGGGTAAAAGCCCTCCTAAGATAACTTACATAGTAAAAACCCATAGAACAAATACTTATGCAACTATATAACAGGAAAAATTAATAAAACTAACAACAGAAATAAAAACATCCAGGCCAAACAGTAAAACCTAAAATACAAGCACATCTTACAACAAACAAGCAAACAGTTGCAGTTCTATAAAATGTACTCAGGGTTAAGAAGAAAACAGATATGTTTTTGTATTATTGTCTAAATATTTGCAATGAGGGGATTTAACTAATCCCAGATGGCAACCTATTCCATTCCATTAATATGGAGCTACTGTGGAAGGGGCCTTTTCCCTTAAAGAACCTTTCTCATTTAACAAAAGGTAACTAAGGAGCGTTACAGACCGCCACTTTGCGGCTGTCTGCCGGAGCTGCTGTTTGCTCCGCGAGGGAGCAGCAGCAGCCAAACTGCGCGACTCCCTCGCGGAGCAAAAAAGAAGCTGCAAAATGGAGCTTCTTCCTGCGGCGCGGTTATGACGCCGCGAGGCGCCAATGGCGCACTCGCGATGTCATAAGTACCGCACGACGTGCGGACGCACAGCATCCGCTACGTCAATATGGCGGCGGCCGTGTGGAATGGTCGCCGCCATATTATACGTATTGACTACGTACTAGGGTTAGGGGGTGCAGAAGCACCGCCCCTTCCTAACCCTAATACGTAGTCAATACGTACTTTATGGCCGTTTGTAACCCGCCTAATTGAGAAGGGTCCTTTTTGTTGGGAAGACAACATGGAATATATAATCTTAGGAGTTAAACCTGGCTTTTCATATGCTTATGCCAGGTCCATGGCATAGCCTGCAGTTCACTTCTAGTCCCTTAAGTCTGAGAAAAATCTTTTTGCATTGGCTTCAGTTTTCCTCAGAACCTGGCAAAGGGAGAAGGAAGCCACAATGCAAGACAATCAAGGAATCCTAATTTCTGAGCCATTCTTTATCACCTTAACAGGAGGAACACATTTTAATATCTATTTAGAAATTGCTACCTATATCAATTCAATCAATTAAACAACAGTTTGCAAGATTATATATCAGAATAATCTTACTATATATACTCATGTATACATCTAGAAATTTTAGTCAAAAATTGACCCAAAAAAACTGAGTCAACCTATACACGGATGAATGTAACTACTGTACTTTGACTCATATTTAAAAATGAACTATCCCCTGGTGAAAGGCAAGAGTGTAATCTTTTCTGGAAGCACTGACCCCTTTCTACTCTCTCATCAATTCAGCCATTAGTGACAGCACAAACAGTTACGGCTTCTGGAATCTTGTAAGTTTATTGACATTGTTTTCCTTTGCTTCATCTTTTTGATCCTTTGTTACATGCCCCTAAGTTTTACCCTTGACTTATCCATGGGTCATAGCAAAATCCATAATTCTGGTCCTAAAATCTGCACTCAACTTATACATGAGGTCAACTTATAGTCGCGTATATACAGTAATTTTAATTAATCAGATCTCTGTTTCAAAAATTTGAGCCAATAATGTTGGCATGCCCAAATTTCCAAACGGTAGGGATATTAGTTTGCTGCATCGAAAACAAAGAGTGCTTTAAGGATTATTTTACCATGAACATTCATGGATTACAGCCTATTTCTGAAGTGGCAATTACAATGCTCTAAGTTTGCCTTTCTTTCCTTTTCAACAAGAAAAGCATGGTTAAGCATGCAAGCTTTTCATCATGCTAAGAGCAAGTGTTGAGAAACCACCCCATACCTATTCCATATTTACAGGAGAACGAGCAAAACAGCACTTTAAATATTTCTTGGAGCAGCAATTCTTTCCACATTTCCCTGAAATAAGCAGCACAGCTTAACTTTATGGATGGCTGGGAGCAATTATTAAAAAGTAAGAATAAGTAAATTCACTTCAGTTAAATTCAAAAATGGACCAGCAACTGCAAGCACCACTAGAGAATTGGTGGGAAGAAAATACCGACTGCTTACACACCTCACATGAAGGTCTAAATTATACTGCCTTTAAATTGTATCTGCTTTTTAAAATTCCAGATCCTGCATAATTATATCAGGTCAGGCTGCTCTTAGCAAACATCCCCAAAGAATGATTTTATAGTTTCAAACTGTCAGTCTCCAGACAAGCCCAGATACAACTGCTGTGTGTAGTCTCTCAGCTTGTTTGGCCAAGCTCTATAGACCTTTCCAAATTCTGTTAGCTCTATCACTATCTTTTCTCCATTTCTTCAACTTACAGTCCTTTGACTGCACAGATAATAAAAAGCTATGGAATGCTCTTAAAAATATGGAAATGCCACTATATATAATAGTCCTGAGGAGAAATCTGTATTCAGGACATGAGACACCTGTTAGAAAAATATTAAGAAACAGAATGGTCCTAAATTGACAAAGGGGTCAGGTAAGGCTGCATTCTATCAGCCTATCTATTCAGCTTGTATACAGAAAATATCACACGAAGAGCAGGCTTAGACTCGAAAAAAGGAGGAGGAAGAAATATCAAGAATCTAAGATACGCAGATGACACCATACTCCTAGTGGAAAACATCATGGACCTGGAACAATTACTAAGGAAGGTCTAAAGAAGAAAGCACAAAGGCAGGCTTAATGTGGAACATAAAGAAAACAAAAATAAAAACCACAGAGGACCTACATACAGTCTACCTACACAATGAGAAAAAGAATTCCTGGACATAGGATCAAATATCGTTCAGAATGGAGAGTGCAGAAAAGAAATAAGAAGAAGACTACGAATGGGAACGGCAGCCATGAAAGAGCTAGAAAAGATCCTAATGGGTAATGCTGTACAACTGAGAACAAACATTAGAATTGTCCAAACCACTGTATTCCCCATCAGTATGTACAGATGCAAGAGCTGGACAGTGAAGTAAGCAGACAAAAAGAAAATCAATTCATTGGAGATGTGGTGCTAGAAAAGCATGCTTAGGATACCATGGACAGCCCAAAAGCAAACAAATGGGTCCTAGAACAGATCAAGATTGAACTCTCCCTGGAATCCATGATGATCAAACTGAGACTGTCATACTTTGGCCACATCATAACTCACCAGACTAACTCACTGGGAAAGACAATAATGCTACGAAAGGTGGAGAGCAATAGGCAGAGAGGTAGACCCTATGCTACATGGATAGACTCAATTGGGGAGGTCACAGGTATGAATTTACAGAACCTGTGCAAAGCACTGGAGGACAGAGGGGCTTGGAGATGTCTCATCCACAGGGTTGCCATGAGTTGCGGTCAACTTGAGGGCAGTTAATAAAAACAATCTATTTTTACATTCATAATTTATAAACTAGGCACATTCATATTCCAGAGGAGGAAATTAGGGACTTCAGTAGCATCACTATTTAGAATGCTTCTTAAAAAGAAGCCAGATATAACCTATTTGGATACATTAACAACTTGAATAGTACACAAAACAGAAAGCAATGAGGATTCAGTGCTCAGAAGCACAATTACCATGGTTCCTAACCTAAAAGTATTATCTGAAGCCAAGCAATATTTTATTCTTCTTGTTTATTTTGAAATTGCCTCCCTGAGACTACCATTCTCAATCACAGACTGTGAGCAACACACTTCAGATAACCTAACTATGTTGCATAATAGCATAAAACATGTTGAAATATTTTATTTATTTATGCTATTTATAGCCCACCCTTCTGCCCTAAATGCTATCAGAGTGGCTTACAATTATTACTTTTAATTAAATATTGGTAGTCTTCACCTCTGAATAAAATAAACAAAACAAACAAGGATCATAGCAGAAAATCTCAATCAAAGCATCCCCGACAGATGACCATCCAGCCTCTGTTTAAAGACCTCCAAAGAAGGGAGTGTGTTCCACTGTTGAACAGACCTTACTATCAGGAGGTTCCTCCTAATGTTGAGATAGAATCTCTTTTCCTGTAGCTTGCATCCATTGCTCTGGATCCTAGTCTCTGGAGCAGCAGAAAACAAGTTTGCTTCCTCCTCAATATGACATCCTTTCAGATATTTAAACAGGGCTATCATATCACCTCGTAACCTTCTCTTCTCCAGGCTAAACATCCTCAGCTCCCTAACTCGTTCCTCATAGGGCATAGTTTCCAGGCCCTTCACCATTTTAGTCGCCCTCCTTTGGACATGCTCCAGTTTCTCAACATCCTTTTTGAATTGTCGTGCCCAGAACTGGACACAATATTCCCGGTGGGGCCTGAACAGAGCAGAATAGAGTCCTTCCCTTGATCTAGACACTAGACTTTTATTGATGCAGCCTAAAATTGCATTGGCCTACTGCATCGCACTGTTGACTCATGTTCAACTTGTGGTCTACTTGGACTCCAAGATCCCTTTCACATGTAGTTTCATTCAGCCAGGTGTCCCCATCCTATATCTGTGCATTTCATTTTTCTGCCCTAAATGCAGTACCTTACATTTCTCTGTGTTGAATTTCATTTTGATAGCTTTGGCCCAGCTTTCTAGTCTATTCAGGTCATTCTGAATTTTGATCCTGTCTTCTGGGGTATTAGCTACTCCTCCTAGTTTGGTGTCATCTGCAAATTTGATAAGTATGCGCCCAATTCTGTCAGCCAAGTCATTGATAAAGATGTTGAATAGCACTGGGCCCAGGACAGAACCCTGTGGGACTCCGCTGCTCACTTCTCTCCAGGATGAAAAGGAGCCACTGTTGAGCACCCATTGGGTTCGGCCAGTCAACCAATTACAAATCCATGTAAGAGTTACCTTGTATAGCCCACATTTTACAAACTTGTTTGCAAGAATATCATAGGGAACCCTGTCAAAGGCCTTACTGAAATCAAGATATACTATATCCATAGCATTCCCTTCTTCTACCAAGCTGGTAATTTTATTTGTCTGGCATAGCTTGTTTCTCTGAAACCCATGTTGGCTTTTTGTGATTATGGAATTGCCTTATAGATTTCACAGACTCTCTGTTTAATGATAATTTACATTTTAATCATGTGAATGGCCTTTGGCTTAAGCATTAATAAAATTGATTGATTGATTGAACTAGATGATAGTTGTTGGGATCCTCCCCCCCCCCCCTTTGAACATGGGGACAACATTTGCCCTCCTCTAGTTCTCAAAGATTATTGCCAATGGCTCCAATATTACATTTGCCAGTTCTTTTAATACCCTTGGATGTAGTTCATCTTATCCTGAAGACTTATATTCATTTAGATTAACCAGGTATTCCTGTACTATCTCTTTACTTACTCTGTGCTGAAATTCCCCTATTCTGTCCTCTGCTCCATTTCCCTCAGGTTGAGCACCCTTTGCCTTTTCTGAGAAGATTGAGCAAAGAAGGGGTTGAGTAATTCTGCCTTTTCTCGGTCCCCTGATAGCCCTTTTTGTTGTTCTTAACCTCTCTTAACATCCCTTTTTGTTGTTCTTAACCTCTCTTAACATCCTCACAGCAAAACATACAAGGCTATGGCTTTGAATGTGCAAAAATTCTTATAATCATTTTAAATTTTAAAAAACAACTCTTTGTGATGACATTGAAGTACAAAAAAGATATTGGTGTGCCATGGCCCACATATATATAATTCGGCCATGGCACAATGCCATGTCACAAACTGAGACGATAGGTCAAAACAGACTGTCCAAAAATGGTGGATTGGGGCCACTGCAGCACCCGCACACCACAGCCTCAATTCCCCACAGAGCCAGCCTAAATAGGAGTGGAAAAGATCCGTTTCTATTTGGACCAGCAAAAAGCGGGCTTTTCTGGTCCTGTTGCAGTCCCAAGCTGGCTTCCCAGTGCTCTGGTGGCATGGAGCATGTAAACACCACACAAGCTAGCCATGTCTGGTCGGTGAGGGTGGCTTCCAGGCAGCTTGGGGAAGTGTAGTGTAAACGTCATGCCCCCAAGCCACCTGGAAGCCGGATTTACCAGGCCACCTGTTTTAGCCCTATAAAGCCCAATGACCTGGTGATTAAAAAAAATGCGGGGACAGGGATGTCCACCAAAACAGTCAAGGGCTGAACAGAGTCCATGTTACCCAGCCCCAAATTGCAGCAACAGTATCCACTAGAAATATGTTTTAACAGTCTTGTTCTACAGTTGTGTCTCTAAGCTCACACATGCATACATCTGCCTCCCAGCTTCAATCTCTTTCTTTCATGGTAATGATGGGGAAAATGCCATGACTTTTCCAATAGTATAGGCCTAAAGGTAAAGGTATTCCCCATTGAGAAGGTTGTCAAGTCTTGTGCAATCATAAGGGGTGGTGCTCAGCTCTGTTACTAAGCCAAAAAGCCAGCATCGTCAGAGACTACTCTGTGATCATGTGGCCAGCATGATTGCACAGAACGCTGTTTATCCTCCCACCGGAGTGGTACCTATTTATGTACTTGCATTTGCATGCTTTCGAATTGCTAAGTTGGCAGAAGCTGGGACTAATGATGAGAGCTCACACTAGCCTTGAACTGCCAACCTGCCGATCTTGCAATCTACAGATTCAGCATCTTAACCACTTGAGCCACTGCATATTTCAGTTAATAAAGCCTCTGATAAAGAGGCTTTATTCTTGCCTTGTGTCTAGCTAGAAGGCCTTCTGAAGTAGTGGCATGGGAAGAATGGTGAAGGAGGGATGGAGAAATATAGACTTTCATTGTCTGATAGCAACAGCATGTCTGCAGGAAACAATGCAATATAGGTTGAGCTGGGAAAGTGTGAGATTCTATTCTAGGTGATCCTGTCTGTCCTTGGGTGCTATAGGCAAGATAAACAGCTGCATCCAGAATCACTTACTGAGCATATGTGAATTGCAAAACAGAAAGAAAGGGGGAAGCAGATTGTCCTGCTTCATCAATTACCCTGGCATATTGAAAAAAAAGCACAGATCTATGTTTCATCACCAAAACTGAAATCATAAGAAAAGTGAAGCCTGTTGAAGAAAATAATCATCCAAGGATGCATTTTACACATTTTCAAGTGATCTATAAAAGATTCAAAATGTTTTTGTTTACCTAGGCAGGGCTTACCTGACCTGTTGTCTCATTTTACATGTGTGTCATGTTAATTTTGAATACAACATTTGATGAAACATGTTGAATTGCTCTTTTTTACTGTGTATTCTTTCCATTTTATTTCTGGTACCAACATTTATGTTAAAAAAAAAGAAAAGCCCAGAAACTCATCTACTTCGTCAACTGAGATATATATCTATACAACAGTTTACATTGGGTTGTCTTTGGAAATTGTTAAAAAACATAAACAAGTCCAAAATGCTGCAGTCAGACCACAGAGTGGGGCTAGTTACAGGGAACACGTACAATAGCTTCAGTGGTTGCTGATCCACTTTCGGACACAATTCAAAGTGCTGATTAATACTTACAAAGCTTTACACAGCTTAAGGTCCAGATAATCCAGAAGACTTTACCTCCCTATATGAGCCTGCTTACCTTTTGAGATCCTCACTGAAAGGCTTTTTTTGTTCCCATCACTGTCACAGGCACATTTTGTGAGGACATGTGAGAGGGCCTCCCTTGATGGTTTTTCCCAGGCTGTGAAGCTTCCTCCCATGTGAGGCTAGGTTGGCCCTGGCAACAAAGACCTTTTTATTTAGATAGGCTTTTATCTAATAACTGGCTGATGAAAAAAAGATCTTTCAATGGATGGTGTTTTATTTCTATCATCGTTGTGTTTTAAATGCTTTTAAACTGTTTTATATTAGTACAATCTCTAACAGGATAGTTTGTTATTTACTCTTATGATTGGCTTTGAGGTATAGAGTTCGTTGTAATATAAAAATATCAAAAATAGCTTCAGCTAAGGATAGTGTGTCTCCTCTGAATGAATGCATGGAAGAAATAATGGGTTGGATGAAGAAAAACAAATTGAAACTGAATCCAGACAAGACAGAGGTGCTTACTATCAAGGGTCGTAATCTGGGGCTGGAGGTGTGTCAACCAGTTATGGATGGGGTTGTGTTCCCCTGAAAGACTATGTTTGTACTTTGGTATTGCTCTTGGATCTGTCTCTCCAAATGTCTGCTCAGATAGATGTGCTGGTCAGGAGTGCCTGTTATCAGCTTTGGCTGATATACCAACTGCACTCCTTCCTAGAATTGGAGGACCTAAAAATAATAATGCACTCACTGGTAACTTCAAGGCTAAACCCTACATTGGGCAACCTTTGTACCAAGTGCAGAAACTCCAACTGGTTCAGAATATGGCAGCTAGACTAATTATAGGTATATCAAGGAGTGGTCACATTACGCTGATCTTAAAATAATTCCACTGTCTGCCAATTAGTTTGTGAGCAAATTACAAAGTTAATTACCTTTAAAGTCCTATATGGTTTGGGTCCAGGTTACCTACAGGATTGCCTTCTCCCATACAATCCACCCTGTACACTCAGGTTCTCTGGGAAATGTTTGCTACAAACAGCCAGGACTAGACTGGCAATGGTTTCCCAGAGGACCTTTTTGTCTGTTGCCCCAAGACTGTGGAATGACCTGCTGGAAGACATAAAATAGCAGAAAATGCTGATGGCATTTAAAACAACATTAAAGACAGATTTTTTTCAGGAAGGCCTACCCAGTCAATTTTAAAACATGACTTTTAAATTTGTATATTTTAAAGAAAGTACTCTTATGAGTATACTTTAATAATTGTATAGTATTGTATTTTAAGTGCTCATTTTATGTGTTTTCTTTTTAATTGTGTTTTGTATTTTAATATGCTGTATAGCAATATAGCAATAGCAAGTACATTTCTATACCGCTTATTAGTGCACTTATGCACTCCCTAAGCAGTTTACAATGTGTAAGCCAATTGCCCCCAACAAACTGGGTACTCATTTTAGCCACCTTGGAAGAATGCCAGGCTGAGTCAACCCTGGAGCTCCTGGTAGTATCGAATGCCCAACCTTGCGATTGTGAGTGAGTGGCTGCAGTCCTAGCATTTAACCACCGCACCACCAGGGCTCCCATTCCCACCTTGAGCCTTGAGGAGAGGTGGGAAATAAATAATTGGGAGCCACTTTGACTCCCATACTTGGAAAAGGGCAGAATATAAATAAACTGTAAGCCATAAAAGTGATGAGGTAGGGGAGGTGGCAGAGAGAATGGGGGAAGAGAGCAATAGAATGGATGAATAGTGAGAACAACTGAAAGTGAGTGAGAATTATCATCACCCTACATGGTTCTACCTTCTTGTTCGCAGGATTCAGGGGAAGGGGAGTGGAATCATTACTTCTTGAGAGGACAACAGCCATGATACCAGCTCACCGCTGGTATTGTCACTGAAATTAGTAGCTGGGTGCCATGTTGGATCAAAGGTCTCTTTTTAAGGAACAGAAGAACAATATAGGCATAACAGCTCTTTAGATCAATAGCTTCCTAGACAGAGATAGTGAGATGGAACAGCCTCTGTCATGAGCAGTTTAGGTCACAAACAGGTCAATTCATCCCAACCATAAAGAAGTAGTTGTAGTTCTCAACATTCAGTATAAACCTATTCTCTACTATTTGGGAATCCAGTAACTGCAGTATTTCTTTTTTATATTGTGACTAACTTGGCTGTTACAAACATTTGGCAAGGTTGCTCAAAAGTCTTTCACAAGTCCATTAGTCGTCACTGATACAAATCCAAGTTTGAGTCCCCATCAATAAAGAAAAGGTAATGAACGTGTCAGCTGTGCCAACTAATTCTGTAACAGTACTGCTTAGGCCTACATTTAGCAACAGTCTTTAAAAAGCTCTGTCCTGTCAACCACACAAGAAACTCTGGCAGAGACGGACAATGAGATTGCCATATCCAAGACGCCTATTAAGTTCCAACTCTTATTTTTATCCATTGTTTTAGCCAGGATTGACTAACTGGCAACCTATTGAACCAAATGTTCAAGTCTGGCAATGAGTTTCATACAAAAAAATAAAATAAAAATCAAGTGATTCCTATAGTAATACAAACATTAACAATGAAGCTGACAGAATCTATTCATCATCTATTACCTTCCAGGTTCACAGTGCCCTTTTTCAGTTTCACAGGCAATGCCAACAGAGGTAACATGTAATACCCCTCAGAAATTCAACATGCTCCCAAAATGTGTAGTTTTAGACAGAGCTGAAATATACCTATTTTTGCAAGCTTTTCCTATGTAGTCAAACCTATTGTGTTTTCATCAATAAGGCAAATATTTATTTTGTGTTTCCTGCTACTGTTGTGTCTTAATTATGATACACTGCTCTGGAATTTCCAGATCTTGCTGGTCAATCTAAAAGCTAAGATATAATTGGTCTAATCCTGATCTAATATCTGTAACTAACTAACTAATTAACTAACTAACTAAATATACTAATTATTCTTTGAGCCATATAGTATCACTATTCTCCCAAAGGTATCAAGTAGCCATATAAAAGGCAATTTCTACCTGGAAAATCCTCTATTTCAACACAGTAATTAAGAGCCTATCAGTGCGACTAACAAGAGGTAGGATGAACACATTTTAAAATTGCCAGAAATCTTGCAACCATGGAGAAAAACAAGCATTGTTTTCAGGAGAGAATCCAGGAATGAGGGGAAATGGGGTTTTTCAGAAAACAGGGGAGGGAAGCTATGATATTAACATCCTTTACACAAAAATCATTTTGTTACTTTAAGAACACAAAATACTGTATATTATATACATGATACAATTATACAATTTTGTTTTAGACAAAGTTATCACATCTGGCATGTTAAAAGTGCGGTTTAGTAAGAAAATAATTACAAACAATTTCTGTACCAATTATAGAAAATAGTTCCTTTTATTTATTTATTTATTTATTTACCTAACATTTTTGTTACAAACGGAGCTGGAAAATCCTGAACAGTAAGGAAATTCTTTGGTTTTGCCACTCTGTTAAGAGCAGGGTAAAAGAATAAAAACAAAAGAAACCATCAATGATAAAACGAAGAAAGTCATAGGAATATCTCAGTCTGCATCTGTACTGCAGAAATAATCCAGTTTGACACCATTTTAATTGTCATGGTTCAACGCTATGGAATTCTGGGAACTGTAGTTTTGTGAGAGATTTAGCCTTCTCTGTCAGAGAACTCTGGTGCCACCTTTATCCTGTGTCTTCTGGCTGGCTTGACTCCCTGACATTGGCCCTGTTTCAGGCTGTGCAGAGGTGATGCAGAGAAAACCCTTGCCATGGCTTTTGGCTGGCCTGTCCCCTGTATTCTGGCCCCGAATGGACTGAGCAGCGATGTTGAGAAGGGAAGTTTCCATAACTTCCAGCCAGTTTCCTCACTGATCCCTGGCCTTAAACAGGCTGGGCAGAGGTGATGCAGAGAAATCCTTTGCCATGGCTTTGGCTGGCCTGTCCTCTGAACTCTGGCTGGGCAGAGATGCTGAGGAGGGAAGTATCCATGACTTCTGGCCAGTTTCCTCACTGATCCCTGGCCTTAAACAGGCTGGGCAGAGGTGATG
>NC_056522.1:71500304-71532401 GCF_019175285.1 Sceloporus undulatus | reverse complement strand
TGGAGAAACAGAGACATGGAGGGGAAACCCCTCACCATCTGTTCCCACGGCTCCCATGTGCTGCAATGCTGTTTGCAGAAATCTCCTGTGCTCCCACCATGAGAGGGGGGCATCTTGAAGGAGAAGGAGAGTCATTGGCAAAGCCAAGACCTTTCTCCAATCCTGGGAGCCCTTGCCATGTTAAGTCCTTCTTCATGCTCCCAAGGCAGCAAGAGAAACGAAGAGAATAAAAGGACTGGAGTGGCAGTAGTGAAGAAGCTGCAGAGCAACAGCAAACCCATCCCAATGGGTCTCTGTCTGAAGCCAGCTCCTTCTGTTGAGCTGGCAGACCCTGAGCTAGGGAAGCCTGAGCTAAGGATGACCTTTAGCCAGTGCTCTCAGGGTCCTCTGCCATAGCCACCACCAAAGAAGGGGGGAAAGGCAGGAGAGAGGAGAAGGGAAGGCCAAGAAAACTCTCAAACCGCTTTCGGAGAAGGAAAAACCTTGCTGGCTCGAAGAGACACATCCTGCTAGGAGCATAGGCAGGAACAAGACTGAGGCTCAGGGGGGCTAGCTCCTCCCTATATAGGGGCCGGTCTTTTGTTTATAGTCCCTGCCTACAGGAGCAAATAGGAGGAGCTAAACCCAGATTACAGGAGGACAGGACCCTCTCTGCTGGGAAACTACAATTCCCAGCACTGAGACAAAGAAGTTAAAGTGGTGTCAAACAGGATTATTTCTGCAGTGCAGGTGAAGCCTCAGTGAACAAAGCAGATGTGTTCCTGAGCATTCCTTCTTGAAGAGAACATCTGGTACTAGTGGCAGAAACAGAGAAAAAATGGGGAAAAGTTACTACACTACAAAAAAGTAAAGCCATTCAACATGTGTCAGCAAGCATTTTTACCCAAAACTGACAATACGCACATGTGAAATGAAACTGACCAGATCAGGTACACCTTGCGTAACTTGAAAAAAAAACATTTTGACACCACTTGAAGGCCTCTCTCAAAATGCACCCAGGGTGAGTTTTTCTTTCACTAGCCTCCTTTTTTAAAAAAAATGATTTCCATTTTGGTGTCCAAACTCATCGATTTGTGGGGGGTGGGGGGTGCTGGTGGTGGTAATATTCTGAGAATAGTTGGTCTCCCTCTCTTCTGTTTTGCTGTTCACACATTTTCAAGTAAAGGATTCTGAAGGCAGCTGCTATTCACCTTATCTGTTGTAGGCATGCACACACAGTTGCAACAGGATCAGTTAGAGTAATCTCATTCTTTCTGAGTTCAAGTTTTATTGCATTATTTATTGCAAACACACTGGTGCAACCCAACAATGAAAATCTGTGTTTTTCTGGCCCTCCCCTTCACCATCCTCGCAGTGCCAATGCTGCTTAAGAATGTAACAAAACAAAACTTTTCAACAACACAGAGGACAAAAAGGAAAAAGTGGGGACTGATCAGACATAAAAACTTTGTTAAAAGAGGTATGCCTGTATTTTATCTTTGTGAGTTTTCTGCAGTGCCAAGCAGGCATAAAGCATTATTTCCCATAAAGAGAATTGAGAAAAGGCCACCAAGACCAGGACGTTTTCAATTTTTGTAGTAAAAAGGCGGCTTGGGAAAAATGAGATGGGAGGCAGGGAACTGTTTGATTAAAAATAATAATTGTAAGCCGCCCTGAGAGCCATTAGGGCTGAAGGGCGGGATATAAATACCTAAATAAATAAATAAACTTTGCCACTTGCATGACTTTGAAGTCTCACAGGGAAGCAGTATGTATTCATTGTCTCTCCCAGGACAATGACTCCATCATTGGATGATAGACTGCACTGAAAGGAGAATGCATCCCTCCCATGACCCTCAGGGAGACTGGTCTGCTTCTTGGGGAAACAGATTCAAAAGACAGCAGGAGCCAAAAGTAAGCTTTGGATGTAGGCAATGGAGCTATGCCCTTCACTCAGGAGATACAACAGACTAAAGTGTATAGTCAATAGTACTGCCTCAGATTAATGCACAGGAGCAGCAAATGAATCTCAGGATGCAATATGTAGAACACAGGGAAAGAGAATTGTGTAACCAGCAGATATTTGCCTATCCATGAATATTTCTGACAAGAATATAAGGTGCTGTAATTAATATCACATTAAAATAATCTGCTCAGTATTAAATACAGTTCCCGTCTTTCACAGCAGGTTATTATTGTATTTTTAAACAATTATTTTGTCATTCAGCTGTCACCTAGAACGAACATCAGAAGAAAGCCAGATGTTTTACTAACAGAACTGAAGAAAACATTTACTAATTAAAGGTTCTTTTTAAAACACAATTAACCACGAAGCTACCTATATAGCACTAACAGCTGCCCCTCAAACCAGTTGCCAATGGGTTGGAATAACTATTTAAACATAGTATTGCTGTGGCCGGGGGCATGACCAACTAAATTTTTGTTTAAGACCATGAAGAATGTTAAGCACTGTAGAACAATATTTCAGTAATTATTCTGAATAATAGTTCTGATTAATACTGATGGTAATTCTGAATAACACTCACACTAGAAAGCCACTTCTAATACAACATTTTTTTACTATGTGTGACAAAGGTTTAACTCTTGCTTGCAAGTTACTTAATTACAGTCAAGATTGCAGTAAGAGGCTTCATTAACCATGCAAACCAAACCACTATGTGGTTAAATCAAATTAGAACAAGTAGGACAGTTTTAAAGCTCCTTTAAAAACACTAAAGCAAACACCCAGCAAACATGAAATATAAATAGTTTGTACTAGCAGGAGCTTGTTTCATACAATTTCCAAAACAACGACAAAACATGTCACTACTTTTGATATTCAAAACCAAATGTATATGAAATGAATTTTTGTTTGCAAAATAACTTTTTTGCCCAAACTAAATTTTACGTTACTACTTACAGTAAGTATTTCAGCATCTAGTTTCCTCAAGTATGACTTTAAATAGTTATTTCAAACAAAAACATATTCATTTTGGATTAAATCTTAAAGCTATGCAAAAAGAAAATGAAACCATATTGGTCCATAAGAAAAATTCCAGCATCTAAGTGGAGAGCAATAGAGGCCAATTAAATGCCATATGAAGGTGAACAATATTTTGAATCCTCCATCTCTTTTCACCAGGCTGAATGTTAAACAAAGCGGGAGGAAAGAGAAAGGGCAAATTACTCCAGCTTGTTACGTCCACAAAGTCAGTGGGGATTACTGACTTGGTTGGATTAATCTGTACCAAGTGGTATGCAGGCTTTAGTATACTTTACTTTGTGGATATCATACATTTATCCAATTGTTAGTTTCAAGTAAAATAGACATATTGAGTCAGCTGGAACTGTGTAAGTCAACACTTGAGTTCTACTGATTCAGCGGTCTATTCTAGTTAGAACTGCTAACACTGGTGTCCTTCAATGCTTAAATACAGTGCTGTGGGACTTAATACATACTCACTTTAGCAGTTCGCAAGGAAGATCAAAAAGACTGCTTTAGGTGTTACATTCCTTCAAACTGCTGGGTAATGCTCCCTATGACAGGCCTTTTGGGAATGTTGCACCTGCTTGTGCTTCCATCATGAGGACAACTGGTAAGTAGTGGTGAAGACTTTATTAAGGCAATCAAAAAAATGACAAGTACCTAGCTGGGGGCTCAGGGTTAGAGACAGACATACCTGTTGCAGAGAAAGAGCCTAAATGTTCCTTCCCAATAGAAAATTGAGCTCTTCCCTTAGGGAAAGTTAAGTGGTTGCTTCCTCCACCCTCCTCTTCAAAGCCAGTAAGTCTACATGTTCAATGCCACTTCCATCTCAGCTCCTTTCAGTCATTAGCTGGACACCCTTCTTATTCTCCATCTACTCACGCTTCTCTATCAACAGCCCTCAGCCCCAACCACAACCTCACATGTTTTCTGCCACTGAGGCACTTTGCCAACCTGTCCCTCCTCCTAATCCATCTCTGGCAGGTCTAGCTCCCATCAAAGAAAAAGAGGAGGCAGCTGACATTAGAGCAGTGGTTCCCAACCTTCCTAGTGCCGCGACCCTTTAATACAGGTCCTCATGTTGTGGTGACCCAAACCCATGAAATTATTTTCTTTCCTACTTCATAACTGTAATTAAATAGGTGTTTTCCAATGGTCTTGGGCAACCCCCATGAAAGGGTCATTCAACTCCCAAAGGCATCCCGACCCACAGGATGGGAACCACTGCATTAGATCCTTCACTCCTCCTGTTGGAGAATCGATCTGGGTTTCTGCCACACAGCACTGGGCTGTCACCCACTTTCAGGGCCACACAGGGCAGGTCACTCGGCTCACTAGCAACTCAAAGTGTTTCTCCTCTATCATCAGCTCCTTCCAAACGCTCTTCCCAAGTGCTGTTCTCCATGCCTTTTACCTCTGTGTCTTTTGAGGTCATCCTCCCTCCACCTGTTGCCCCCCCCCTAAAACATCTTGCTTCACCCTCACTCAGTCTATTTGCTTTTCTTCATCTCCTCCCAGGTATAGTAACTCTGAAGGCAGGCTCCCCATTTTTCCCAAATCCTGGCTACACTATTTAATTCAACTTTTAATTACTTTTTAAAAACCTTGTATATCACCTACCATTAGTTTCCATCTTCGCTAATATAAAAACTGACATTTTCCTCTTTATTTACATTCTTATTTTCTACTTGTGAGCTTCTTACAGCTATCTGGCTGCCACATGGAACAGCACTGGACAAAACAAGCCTTTGAGTTGGTTCTTTATGCTGCTTCTTATGTTTCTTCTGTTCTTTGATCCATCACTGGTACTTAGTAACTTGTGTATTTTGTTTAAAGCTGGATACTGATTCAGGCTAATGCTCAATTTTATACATTCAAAGATGGAAGATCATGTCATCCTGTGCTTCTTTCCCTAGCAGTCCAAGGTGTGAAACAAAACCTACAGAGTAGCTAGTAGAGCCTCATCCAACTACAGTATAACCTCCTAAAACTGTGACTAAATGCAGACACTGTTGCTACAGTATCAACCCAGCCTCTTCTCTCGACTTCTTCACTTAATATCCAGCCTGATTTAAGGATGCTGGAAAACCTGAATGCTTGCCCACTATTTTGTTACATTTTGGTTGATTCTAATAAAGGTGTTGACCAACTGTGGATCAAGAAATAATCTAGATATGTTAGCTATTGTCAGCACTCATTTGATAATGTTTCCCTCAAACTGTGATAATTTAGACACAAAATATATTTATCCTGGAAAACTATTGTCTTCTTTGGAATATGGCCCCTGCCTGGACATAAAGTTTAGATTAACTATCACTTCTGGTCCTCTAATCAACACCTCAAAGGTATCACTGCTACCCTTGAATAGATTTACCACAAGTCAGAGTTTTCCTTCATGGATTAGCAGAAAACTGGGGGGGGGGAAGGGGAGGAATAAGTCATTTTTCTATTTCTTAATGAATAACAGTGTATGGATAACATGTACTAAATTACTTTGAAATATTTTAACTAATACATTCTCATCCATTTGCTTATAAAATAGGTTCAAAAAGAACTGCATGCTGTGGAAGTATCAAATGTAACCAAAAAATTAACTGGAATATACTATGAAAACAAACTATTACTAGAAAATTACCACCGGTAATTAAATTTTATCACATTGTTAAACAAGCCTAACCAATAAATTAATTCAAAATTAAAGTTGAAGAATCCCCCCCCCCAAACCGTAGCATGTTTAAAATTATTCTGATAAGAGAGGCTGAAAAAAGGGAGAAATAATTCACCCACATTTTCAGGTCACTGGAAAAATGCCAGAACTGCCTCATTCTATAAGCCTCCATTCACCTGCCTGGCAAACATCCATGTACAAGAGCTAAATAAGTCACCTGCGTGCTGCAGTGGCGACAAGTGATTCATCTTTGGTTAATTAAGTAATCTAAGTTTTGCACACGCACACACATAGTACATCAATCTGCAACTTGCCCACTTATTTTTAGCATCATATTTAGTGACAGCTATCTGTTCAGTATGAGGACATTATTCCATTTTGTGGGAAGCTCAACAAGAATATATCACAGTGCATACATTACTCCATGCCCTTCAAAAAGGAGATAACCTAACATCTCATTAATTTGCTGAATATCAATATGTGGATGGTTGGGGCCTTCAGTTAGCAGTAGCCAAGGCATAAGATGTAATATCACCCATACGGCAACATCTCATATTGCTAGAACTTCAGTTAGTCAACCATGCTCTTTATTTTACCAAGGTAAGTGCCACTCAAAGAGGATATAATATAATGGCCTGCACTTTCTTCAAGGAACACACATAATGGGTTAGATCTAGACTTCAATTCCACAAAGAGGACTTCTTTCTTCCACAGAATATATCTGATGAAGCAGAGGGATGTTGCCTATGAAAGTGAGAAAAAACAACTTCTATCATTTCTCCCATCTTCTAGAAACTTGCAAAATTGTATAGTGGAGAGTTACTCAAACTCTGTGGTAGGTTTTGGGAGGGAATAAGAAAGAGCAAGCAAAATATTATTTCTTCCATCAGTTGGAGATTTCCCTAAGCAGAATCCTATTCAGGGGATGTGGCTGTTGATAAAAGCAAAATCAGAATTCAACCCAATGTCATGCATGAACCAAGACAACTCCAGCCCGAAACAGACTGGCCAAAAGAGCAGCTGTCGGGCTGCATTTGGGGAATGGCGTTTAGATGACGTGTGCCCCGAATGTGGCTGGAAGCCATCCCAATGCAGCTCCAAGACAAAAGAACCAGGCCAAAAAGGAGTGGGCAAAAAACGCCCTTTTCTGGCCTGGTTCAAAACCATGGCGGTGGCCCATATTGGGGCCGGGTGCATGCGCTCACCGCAGTCCTGGAGCAAACAGCACCAGTGCAGCCAAGCCACAGTTTTTTCAGCCCTCTGCCCAAGGTCTTTGTCTTCTTTAGGTATAGATGTATGACTACCACTTTCATTGATGAGTATAAATTGTTTATTTTAGTATATACAAGGAATATTTCTTATGGCAATATGCAACTCACTGAATTGGACTTTTTGAGCTGGGTAGGATTGTACTCTAAGTGTGATCATGTACTGTCATACATTATTTTTTCAAAGGCTTTTTTCCTCAGAATTTTTTTTTTTAATGGAGGAAAATGGATTAAGGAATATTTTCTTTCAGAACGATGAATAAATGTTAGAATGATGAACAAAATGTAAGACCATGTACAGTATCTAATCATGAGAATGCCTGGCCTTGATATTCCTTTTTCAACTGTTTTGGTTTTGTATTCTGCAATAAGTATTTATATGTTCTTACACTACGAAAAACTAAAGGATACAAAATCATGCTTTCCTTTTTTAATTCTTGTTGTTTTTGTTTCGTTTTGAGTTTTTGGGTCTGCTTCTAATAAAGTGGCAAGGCCAAAGAGGGTCTTCACAGGTTCGGAGCCATGTACTGTAGCTTTATTTGTAACATTTTTAAGACAAAGGAGATTTAATTTGTAACTATTTCCTGAACTGTGTTTTTAATAACATTATAATTTTATGTCAAACAAAATTGTGTAACTGTATCATATAATGTATGCAACAATTTTATTTCTTACAGTAACAAAGCAATCTTTAATCTGAAAAAGATACTAATACCACTATTTTTTCCAAAATTGTGTTGATTTAATTGATAAACTGGAGGGAAATATTTTCATATGGCTTCAAAATATCCAGAAATTACATATCTAGTACAGTGGTGCCTCGGGTTACGAAATTAATTCGTTCCGTGGCACTGTTCGTAACCCGAAAAGCCTTCGTAAGCCGAATTGCCATAGGCGCTAATGGGGAAAAGCCGCGATTCCGTGCGAAAAAGCCGAAAAAAGCACCAAAAGTTTTTTCGTAACCCGAAAAAACATTCGTAACCCAGAACAATGTTTTCCTATGGGATTTTTTTCGTATCCCGAAAATTTCGTAACCTGGGTATTTCGTATCCCGAGGTACCACTGTATTGTATTTTAAAACAGACATATCTGTAAACTCAGTCTTTACATGGTACATAAACATTCATCCAAGCAATATTTTATTTTAAATACCTTGACTCCAAACTTGTTCTCACATCTTTGCTCTTCTACATGTTGCATTTTCCCCATTATATGATTCAAACTAAACCATTTCTCTTTGAGTTCACTCATGCATAAGTTATTACCTATACCAAACAATCCTAGAGTTGTCTAATCTATTATTCCAATGCACTCTCTCAAACACAGAACGTTAAGAACAAATTCAAATGATAGCACAACACTAAAGAAAGCATTAATACACTTAAGGCAAAAAGCAGGAAAACCAAAGTGGAAACTACTGTGTTAACTGTTTAAAACTACAGTACATGAAAGTTCCCAACAGCACAATACTGTATAAACAAAGATAGGGACTACTAACTTATTGCCTGTGAGATAAAACCAGCCCTGAAACAAATTTAGGCCTTGATGGTCCTAAAGCAAGGGTAGGCAACCTGCGGCCCGCGGGCCAGATGCCGCCCAGCGAGGCCTTGGGGCCGGCCCCAGCCCAGTCCTGCCGCCGATTGCCGCCGGGGCCTTTGGGGGGCAATTGTCTGTAGAAGCCTCAGAAACATGCATTTATATTAACTTTTTTTTTTAAATCAGCAAATTTTTTCGCATGTCCTCCATTTTTTTTTTAAAAAAGTGTCTTCCATTTGAAAATTTTGTCCTACATTTGTCCTGGTTTATTTATATATTTAATATTTTTAAAAAATATTTAATTATTTATTTTTTGGCTTCGGCCCCCCCAGTTGTCTGAGGGACAGCAACCCGGCCCCCGGCTCAAAAAGATTGCCTACCCCTGTCCTAAAGTTTTAAAGCAAAGTCTGATACCTTCAGTCATACAAGAAAAAAAAGTAGAAGTTGATGTACGATGCTGTTACATATCTCTGGCTTTTGTATTTAATGGTCAAGCCATAAGAAAATGCATGTTCTCCATAATTCTAAAGCTACTTGCTTTAAGTGACAGACTTGTAGTACATAAGGGCTGGTGATCTAGGCCTTCACAGATCTGGCATATTTCATGTGTATGTTTGCAGATACAGATTGGGGGTGAGCCAAGAAGAGCCTAAATAAATAAACAAAGTACTTTCAATCCTCCAGAAACTTTTTGGAAAGGGGGCTATGAGGCACAGTTCACCCAGCTTCTTTGAGAATTGCAATCTACTAAGGTCCATAGGAAGGGAAAATGTCCCCCAGACCATCAGAAGTTGCCCTTCCCTAACATATGTTGTATGTAGATACCATGAAGTGAATTTGGGCAGCAACTTATACATCTTGGCCCAAGGCTACTACCTGAAGAATGGAATAGCCACCAAGAATCTTAGAGAGTTACTTAACACATGCAGATAAGAGACAGAAATGTGATTCAGGAAATTCCTAGTTCCAAATTCACCTTGACGTGGAAATCACTAGAAAAGTCATTCTCAATCACAGTAACCTCGCCTATGAGGAAAAACATCATCTTGTTTTACATGGTTGTAAGAAGTCCTTCCTGCATTGCACCTGAAGTCTTTTAAGTGTTTAAAAGTACTCTACAGTTATCTTTATTCAAAAACCAAACAACCAATTTAGAGGCATTCTACCATTCTTAATCTTGGGCAAAATTCAGTTCTGTCTGTCCACTGATGGACTCAGCATCTGCCGGTAAAGCAGATTCTTTCTCCGACCTGCAGCCTCCCAAACCTTCCAAAATCTGTTCTGAAGGAGTGAAAAACAGAGGGGGGAAAGGGGGAGAGGAAAATGTAAAAGGTCTATTGTGCAAGTGATCTCACATACATTAAAAAAAAATCAGATGCACTCCCTTGCCTCCAGAACTGCCACTCCAATGAGACAAGGCACTGACACATTAATGAATACTGAAAGTTATTTTCAAACTGGATCGTTTCTTCTCATCTTAAAGTTTCAAGAGAAGAGCCACAGAATCAAGGGTTCAACCGTCTTACCCAAGGCAAAGAAGGAAAAAAATCTTGAGTTTCAACATAGTAATGTGGCAGAATGACTACTCTCTATCCACTGTAATTTCTCCTACTATCATAAAGGGTTCCATGTGGTTGATAGGTTTCTATGGCCTAGATTAAATGCTTTATCATATCTGAATGGTTATCTGAATGCAGCAGTTTAAGCTGCCTCTAAACTGGGTTATATCTAAATGGGCACTCTTTTGTACTGATATGTTTTAATCATATTTTAATACGTTTTATAGTAATGCATTTGTTTTATTTACTTTTACCATTTGCTACCCAGAATACCATTTGTGGCAGAAAGACAGTACAAAAGTTTTTAAAAATCTAAAGAAAAATAAGTAAAACTAATAGAAACAAAATAAATCTGTTTTATTTGGCATAAACACTACAGGAAAAAGTAAGATTATTACTCATTTTCCCCATTAAGACAGCACGATATATTAATGTAATAGTCATTATCCACAAGTACAATCTGTATCAAAACCTTGAAATTAGTCTTTCATTTAAAAAAAATGCAGTGAAGTTGTTTTTACTGGCGAAACATGCAATGTCTTTAACTTCTCAATATGAATTAATTATATAATACAGTGGGCCCTTGGTATGTGCTGTGGTTTGGCTTCAGAAACCCCCACCAAGGACAACAAAATCCATGGATGTTCAAGTCCCATTAAATACAATGGCATAGTAAAATGGTGCTCCTTATTTTGCGGTTTGCTTTTTAGAATTTATATTTTTGAATACTTTCAAGCTGTGGATGGTTAAACCTGTGGATAAAGAATCCTTGGATAAGGAAGGAGTGGTTCCAAAGGAGGGCAACTAAAATGATGAAGGGTCTGGAAACCATGCCCTATGAGGAGCGCCTTAGGGAACTGGGTATGTTTAGCCTGGAGAAGAGAAGGATAAAAGGTGATATGATAGCCCTGTTTAAATATTTGAAGGGATGTCATATTGAGGAGGGAGCAAGCTTATTTTCTGCTGCTCCAGAGAACAGGACCTGGAACAATGGATGCAAGCTGCAGGAAAAAAGATTCCACCTCAACATTAGGAAGAGCTTTCTGACAGTAAGGGCTGTTTGACAGTGGAACACACTCCTTCCTCGGAGTGTAGTGGAGTCTCCTTCTTTGGAGATCTTTAAGCAGAGGCTGGATGGCCATTTGTCGGGGATACTTTGATTGAGAGTTCCTGCATGGCAGAATGGGATTGGACTGGCCCTTGTGGTCTCTTCCAACTCTATGATTCTATGAACTATGGCAAGTGAGGGCAACCTGTGGCTCTCTAGATATCATTAGACCTCTAACTCCAAGAAGCCCTAGCTAGCATAGGTGATGACGAGGAATGCTGGAAGCTGTACTCCAATTTCTGGAGGAACACATGTTCCCCACTCCAACAAAAGGTTTTAGTAAGTAGCTACGATGTAGAAATTTAGAGAATTAAGCCCATGATCTAAGAGGACCAAAATGTTTTGAAATCCCACCTCATGTGATTCTAGGCCAGCCATGGTCAACTGCATGGCTGGTAAGGGCCTATCCCACCTTCATGCAGCCACACTGGCACCTCCTCAGACACCTCTGTCACTTACAGTTGCAATTTGCAGCCAAAACCTGGGGGTGGGGGGGGAGGCACTGGGGAGGTTTGATAGATGACAAAAACTGTCATGCCTTTTAGATGGCATGATCGAGAGGGCGGTTGCAATCCAGCTTCAGGCGGTCTTGGATGAAACGGATTATCTGGACCCATTTCAAACCGGCTTTCGGGCGGGTTACGGGGTTGAGACGGCCATGGTTGCCTTGGTCGATGATCTCCGTCTGGGCATCGACAGGGGAAGCGTGTCCCTGTTGGTGCTCTAGGACATCTCAGCGGCTTTCGATACCATAGACCATGGTATCCTTCTGGGGCGCCTGGCAGAGGTGGGAATCGGGGGCACTGCGCTCCAGTGGTTCCGGTCCTACCTCTCTGGGAGGTCCCAGATGGTGCAGCTGGGAGACGTGTGCTCCGATGAGAGGGCCCTTATAACTGGAGTCCCTCAAGGGGCCATTCTGTCTCCCATGCTATTTAACATTTACATGAAACCGCTGGGAGAGATAATCCGGAGACATGGGGCGCGGGGTTATCAGTACGCTGATGACACCCAAATAATTTTCTCTATGTCTCCGACTGATGCAGTGACCGAGGATGGTGTCTCTCCTCTCGTGGCCTGTCTAGAGTCAGTAATGGGCTGGATGAGGGAAAACCGACTCGAATTGAATCCAGAGAAAACGGAGGTACTTGTGATAGGTTCCCCTGGTCCAGGAATGGCGGTAGTTCCACCTGTCCTGAACGGGGTCACGCTTCCTGTGAAGGACTCTGTGCGCAGTCTGGGGGTGCTTCTTGACTCGTCGCTTCACCTGACTGCTCAGGTGAATGCGACGGTCAAGAACACCTGTTATCAGCTTCGGCTTATTCGCCAGCTGCGCCCATACCTGGCCCAGAGGGACCTTGAAACGGTAGTACACGCTCTGGTAACCTCGAGATTGGACTTCTGCAACGCACTCTACATGGGGCAACCCTTATACCAAACCCGGAAGCTACAAATGGTACAGAATATGGCAGCCAGGCTGGTCACTGGAACTTCCAGGGCCAGCCATATTACACCAGTGCTCAAAGATCTGCACTGGCTGCCTATTTGCTTCCGGGCACAATATAAGGTGTTGGTGATGACCTATAAAGCCCTTAATGGCTTGGGCCCAGGATACCTGAAGGACCACCTCTCCCCGTACATTCCACCCCGCACCCTCAGAACATCTGGGCAGCAACTCCTTAGGGTGCCTGGGGCTAGGTTGACCTCCACCGCGAGGAAGACATTTTCCATCACCGCCCCAGCCCTTTGGAACACGCTGCCTACAGAGCTCCGCTCGGCCACCTCCTTGGCCCAATTCAGAAAGGATCTCAAAACCTTTCTATTCCAGCTTGCATTCCCCGACTAAAGTCCAGTGGGCCTCCTCTCCTCTTCTGTGGCAAAGAGGACTGGCTAACGGGGGTTTTATTCTGGTCTGTGTATTTGTTTTTAATTTTGATGTTTGATGTATATGTTGTGTTTTTATTATGTTGTTAACCGCCCTGATCTTCGGAAGGGCGGTATAAAAATAAAACTTTTATTATTTATTATTTATATGTTATCCAAAAATCACTCCAAAAAGAAAGGTAATCAATACTTATTCCACCATTCTCAATTTTGTGCAGCTCATTCCTAACTAGAGACCAGCAAACTATCCCCTTCCTATTACTCCTTATGACTTCAAGTGGCAGCCAGTCTACACATACCCTGAGGATATTTTTGCATGTATGCACAATAATATAAGAAATCAACAGTCAAAACTGAGGCAAGAGTGAAGGCAGTTGACATCAAAAGGAAGGAGGGGGAATAGCAGCAGCAAACAGGCGGAAGTTTGCAATTTAATGGGCCAGAACTCTAAAACACCTTCTCCTGAATTAAAGAGACATTTGCAAACTTAACATTCATTGAAATGGCAATTTATTTTCATGCCCTGTAACATAAGGTCCAAACTCCAATCAACTAAATTTGAAATTTCAATGCTGCAACCATTTGCCTGATATGTAATTAGAGTAACAGTTAACTTAATCGGTTAACTTCCCGATTTCCCAACAGCAGGGTTTCTATTTGCAATGTATACAGTGCCCCAGTTTTTATTTCCAGGTCTGACGTCCGACATTAATGAGCCTCTTACAACAATTTCAAAAGCTATTACATTTACACACCTCTTCCTCTCCTTACCATTAGTAAACCATTCTGGAAGGTTGGGATTAAATGTTATGCTTCCCCGATAGAAACCAGAAATCCTACATCGCCAACACATGTGTAGTTGTTAATCTCCCCTACTTGGGGTCTCACATTTTCAACCCCACAGGGCTATTACTTTACCATTTCTTCACTTTAGAGAACCCAGTCATATGACAACTCTCCAAAGAATGAAAATGCCTACAACAGCGTTCATGGACATGAGCCAGTATTCCTTTGTTAAACCCTTCATTGAATAAGTACCCTGATTCTCAAAGAAAGTGAAGAGGACTATCAATGGCCATTTTGGACGTCCATCACTGAATAAAGGGTTCAAAGATATAGCCGTGTTAGTCTGTACAATCAGTACGTAGGGAGATCTTGTAGCACCTTTGAGGCTCACTGAAAGGAAGTGGCAGCATGAGCTTTCCTAGACTTCAGTCTACTTCCTCAGATGCATAAAGATGAATAAAGGATTGCTAATGCTTCTAATTTGTTGGCGGTGGTGGAGCGAATTCAAATCCATTCCGGCTTATCATGACACTAAGGCGACTCTATCATGGGTTTCCGTGGCCTATCGCTTTTGTAGACTAGGGACTAACTCTTTGTCTGACTCTTAGCTCCACTCTGGGCCCACAACAAACTCCAACTCCCAGAATTCCATAGCTAAGAGTCAGACAAAGAGTTAAAGCAGTGCCAAACCGGGTTATCCCTCCAGTATGGATGGAGCCAACCTAAGAGCACTCCCTGCCACGCTTCAACCTCCCCGAAGAAGGCAGAGGCTGCGACGTGGCTGGATCCTGTTGATTCAGTCCCAAGTCCACAAAGGAGCCACCATCATCTGCCTTTCGGAAAGGAAGGAAAGGAGAGGCTCTAGAGGAAGAGGAGGAAGAGGCATCTCAACAGACCCCCCCCCCGTCTCTGTGGAGCAGCCCAGAGGAGGAAAGGAGGCTTTGGCTCCTCGGGAATGGGAGGGAGGGAGAGGGAGGGAGGCACCGCCGCAGCCTGACCTCGTGTCTGAAGGAGGCGGAAGCGGAGCCAGGGAGAGATTTTGGGCTCTTCCAGGCGGAGAGAGGAGGAGAGGGCAAGGAGGAGATCTACTCAGGAGGAAGGGAGGAAGGGAGGAGAGAAGGGAAGGAGGGGAAGGCAGGCAGGCAGAAAAGGAGGGAGGGAGGAAAGGAAAGGGGGCACGGGGGAAGGAAGGAGAGGAGGAAAGAGGAAGGAAAGAAGGGAGGGGGGGAGGGAGGGAAGGAAGGAAAGGAGGGAAGAGGAAGGAAGGCAGAGGGCGGCGAGGGGGAAGGAAGGGAGAGCTGGAGGGAAGAACGAAGGCAGACAGGAAGGAAGGCAGGCAGAAAAGAAAGGAGGAAGGCATGGAAGAAAGAAAGAAGAGAGGGAGGGAAGGAGGCAGGAAAGAGAGGAAGGAGAAGCAGGAGGGAGGGCGTCGGGGTCTGTTCCTGGCTCCCCGCCCGAGAGAGGGAGGGAGGGAGGGAGGAGGCGCAACAGCCTGGCCCGGGTTCCACGCGGCGGGAGCTGTTCCTTCCTCTCCCGGGAGAGTGAGGAGCCAAGGCGGCAGGGGAAGCGAGAGCCTGGGACGGAGGCAGCGGGCTGAGCTCGCTCACCTTCCTGGCTCCGCCGGCCAGCGCGGCGCTGCCCCCGGAGTACATGTAGTAGGCGATGCCCAGGACCCAGAGGAAGGCGAAGCACAGCAGCAGCCGGGACTTGCGCCGCATCCTCCCGCCCTGCAGCAGCCGACAGGCCACCAGGAAACGGGCGGCAGCCGCTGCCTCCTCCGCCGCCGCCGCCACTGCCGCCGCCGCCGCGCAGGGTCAGAGGGCAGAGGGCGCGCGCCCACCCCTTGGCCAATCGCAGGGCGCCAAGCCCCTCGGGGGGCGGGGCCAGGCGCGTCGCCATGGTTGCAGCACGCTGAGCCTCCAGGGGTCCCTCCCAGGAGGAGGAGGAGGAGGGGCAGGCAGGGGAACATCCGGGGACTTGGGGCTCTTGCTTCACGGGGGCGCATCCACACTGGAGAGATAACCCGGTTTGGCACCGCTTTAACTCTCTTTCTGTCTGAAGGCTATGGAATTCTGGGCGTTGGAGTTTGTTGTGGGGCTCCGCTCTGGGCTGCACAACAAACTCCAATTCCCAGAATTCCATAGCAAAGAGCCAGACAAAGAGTTAAAGTGGTACCAAACCGGGTTATTTCTCCAGTGTGGATGCGCCCCTGTGAAGAAAGAGTCCCAAGTACAGGGTACTAAATAAATATGGGTCAGAGACTCTGGGTTCGAATCCCAGCTCAGCCCTAAAAACCCATTGGGTGACCTTATGCAACTCACTCTCTCTCAGCCTCCTCAGGGGAAGGTCAAGGCAAGCCTCTCCTCTGAACAAGTCTTGCCAAGAAAAGCCCATGATGGGGTCGCCTCAGGGTGGCCATGAGTCAGAAATGAGTTGAAGGCGCACAACAACAACAACAAGGGCTGGAGTTCGGCCTGTGCCTTCAAGGGGCAGAAGAGGCCTGGACAAATCTTCCAAAACGAATGAGAATTGGTAGTGCCTAGGTTGACCAGGTGTCCTCATAACCACAAAGGAGGACAAGGTGCAGCAAAATGTTGGATGTTCAAGAAGAATGTAGGGTGCGCCCAAATAAAAGCTCAAATAAAATTCATATATATATATATATAATTTCATGCTTCTTGGTCATGCTCAAAATGGTCATTTTTGGAATTCCTCCTGGACAAAAGAAGGCTGGAATGGAGGACATGTCCTGGAAAAGGAGGATGTCTGGTCGCCTTGGTGGTGGCCTCCCTTCCAAGAGAGGTCAACTGCATGCGTCGCAATCCACCAACCCTCTTTTCTCAGGGCTTGATTTTGAGGGAACCTTTACTCCTGTGTAAATGGTCTCTAGAGAGATCTTTTGGCACCTTTTGAGACATAACTTCTTAGATGGCAGCATGAGCTTTTGTAGACTTCAGTCTACTTCCTCAGATGCATTTAGTCCTGTGTAAAGGGGGATATGAGTGCAGCCTGCATCTCCGGTGGTGAAGTGTGCCTCCAAGTCATTTCCAACTCGTGGCAACCCTAAGGCGAACCTTTCATGGGGTCTTCTTGGCCAGGTTTCTTCAGAGGAGCTTTGCCATTGCCTTCCTCTGAGGCTGAGAGAGTGTGAGTTGCCCAAGGTCTCCTAGTGGCTTTCATCGCCGAGCAGGAATCGAACCCTGGTTTCTAGGGTCGCAATCCAATGCTCAAACCACTACAACATGCAGGCTTTCTAGCCGCACGTAACTGAATGCAAAGGAATCTTGTATCACCTTTGATACTAATGGAAAGAAAGAAGCTGATAGCATGAACTTTCCTAGAGCAATTAGGAAATTTATATTCTACAATTCAATGATTCAAGGTACAGTATATTTCTTATATAGACAGAGTCTACTGAGATCAGGCCAAAGATATTTTGCGGTTGTAAAGAACAAGGTGGAGCCTCCCTCCAGCATACAAACAGAAACTGACTAGACTGGCAGTTTAGAGTCCACTTCCTCAGATGAGTCTACTTCCCCAGATGAAACTGAGGAAATAGATTCAAGTCTATGAAAGCTCATGCTACCAACTTCTCCCTTTCAGTTTGTCTCAAAGGTGCTACAAGATCCCTTGGCAGACTCATTTCCAGACTAATACTGTTAAGGTCTTTGAATTCTGTCATACTTGCCTAAGGAGAAGCTACACTGAACACTTGGAAGTAAACATTTATAGGATGGTACAGTTAATAATCCTTTTAATTGTAGCCTGTGTGGGAAAGGTAGGTCTGATGGGGAGGAAGTTGGGTTGTTTTTTTTAACTAGAGCTTTGGCAGCCCAATTCTTTGTAGAGTTTTACAAATTATTTAATTTAATTGCTATTGGCTATTTGATTTGATTTCAAAAGGCTTTCACATACCTGATTCTGGTTTTTAGTTGTTCCTTCAGTCTTGTGCATTATTATGCGTTATCAAACCTCTCAGCTGGTGTGTTGTCTTAGCTGATCTGGTTATTACTTACTTGATGATGCGCCTGTTTCTTCACAACAAACAGAAATAGCCCAATAAATGTAATGAATACTTTATTTTAAAAAAATCCCTGTCCCCACCATTAAGCACACTGGGGAGACCGGCTCTGTCCATTCTCTTCACCTGAAGGACAGAGCTGCGGGGACCACAGCACCAGTCCTGCACCATATAAACCAGTCCGTTGCCTTGAGATGTGCCTTGCTGCCTTGTCCCATTGTCAGTATCGAAATAAGTTTCAATTGCCAGTCTAGTCGGTTTCTGTTTGTATGCTGGAGGGAGACTCCACCTTGTTTTTTTACAACCGTAAAATATCTTTGGCTTGATCTCAGTAGACTCTGTCTATATCAGGAGTATACAGTACCTTGGATTGTTGTAGATGGCACATTTGAAGTATCTACAGGGGAAGGCTTTCTTTTAGTCCCAGCACTATCACTGGCTTACTTGGTGAGGACACAAAAAAGAAAGAGGAACTTCTCAGCATCTGCTCCCAACTTCTGAAACGCCCTTCCACAGAAGGCTATGCTGGCCCCCTCCCTGCTTTCCTTTCACAGGCCAGCAAAGGTCTTTTTGTTCAAGCAGGGGAGCTCCTTACTGAGATGTTTTATCTATCTTTTAAAACTTTTGCATGTCTTATAATTGGGCATGACTAGACAGACGTCAAAGCGGAAACCTTTGCCTTTGCCTTTATGTCTTTTAAATGATTTTAAACCGTTTTTGTGTGGTGATTTTAATTGTTTTAAAATTTTTATTGTGAAGGTTTTTTTTTTAATTTACCCATTCTGGGGGAAAGGCAGCGTGCAAATGAAATAAATAAATAAATCATTGTGTGTGTGTTTTTAAAGGGGCAAGACGTTACATTTAAGTGTTAGAACAGTGATGTTAGTGTTAGGATGTTTTACATACCAAGTAATGTTTATCTATCAATGCAGAATCATTCATTTTGGTGGGATTTGGGGGCAGGTAGGCCATTTTTAGTTTATTAGTTTAAAATTTAGTTTATCACTGTAAATAAAATAATGGCAGTAATAGAATTATAGAGTTGGAAAGGCGATCCAGTCCAACTATCTGCCAAGACATAGTGAAAGCACTCTTGACAGATGGCCATCCATCCTCTGTTTAAAAGGCTCCAAAGAAAGGAAACTCTACCACACTCTCAGGCAGTGTATTCCACTACTGAACAGCTGTTACTGTCGGGACGTTCTCTCTAACGCTTGGGTGGAATCTCTTTTCCTATAGTTTGAATCCATTGCCTAGGTCCTGTTCTCTGGAGCTGCAAAAAACAAGTGTGCTTCATCTTCAGTATGACATCCCTTCAGTTATTTAAACAAGGCTGTCATGTCACCTCTTAAACTTCTCTTCCCTAGGCTCTACATACCCAGCTCCTTCATACATTACGATTTTCAGACCTTTCACTATTTTGGATGCCGTCCTCTGAACACACTCCAGCTTGTCAACATCCTTATTAATACATTTAATAAAAACATATTGCTTTCAAGAATTAATGTCTGGTGAAAAATACATTGCTCTTTAAAATAATGTTTCTAAGCTCTGATTTAAAACGTTTGCAAGTTTTATTTTCAAGGATAATATTTCTAAAACTTGGAACAGAACAATCTTACCCTGATAGTGGAGAAAGGAACACTCATAAACACTCGCACTTCTGTGCGAGTGGAGCATGATGGTGGTAAAGAACTATATATACACTAGTAACACCCTTGTACCAGCAGTAGGGAATACACCAAGACAAGGATATTCACTATCCCAGAATCACATAAACAATGCAAGAGGTCTTACCGTGCCATGGGATGACATGTATCCATAGCAAGCTGAAAATGGGTGTATGTACCTAGATGGATGAGTGGGCCGGACAGAATGAGAGGTTTCCGGTGGTATGGGTTGACAGCTATCTACTTTTAAAATGAACAGAAAAAGAAATGAATGAATGCCATGACACACATTTGTTGTTTTTATGGAAATCAACAGTCATTCAAGTACTGAATAAAAATGCTCTCATTAGATTCATTTGATTAATTTTTCATTAGCTGCTATTGGGATGAAAAATTGAAACAGCTAAGAACTACATTCTCTATACAGAAAGGTTAGAAACGGGAAGAACAGAGCAAAGAAACTGACACTTCTGAAATGATGTCTACAAAATGGAATCCTTTGTCCTGTCCAAAATTTGGTGGAACTGATCTTTTCCAAGAAGAAGGACCCAACGTGGTTTAGTGGTTTGAGTGCTGGATGAGGACCTTGGGAAAGCAGGGTTGGAATCCCCACTAGGCCATGGAAGCCTGCTGGGTAACCTTGGGCAAGTCCCACTCTCTCACCCTCAAAAGAACCTCTGAACAAATCGTGCCAAGAAAATCCAATGGTAAATTCACATTAGGTCACCATAAGTCAGAAACTTTCTGTATCACCTCTTCTACTGTAATTGTCATACTGTACTCTCATATGCTTTACATTCATCATACTGTCCTATGTGTATCAGTGCCTCTTTCCAGAGAAATCTAGCCCAGGTTATACACCCTTCTACTGCTCCACAGACTGATAGCTTCTATATAGGGGACATGGTAGTGCTTCTTGGGATAAATCCCTAGGAGATCAAAAATACCACATCAATTGCCTGTATGTGGTCAGGGATCTCTTTCTTGAGCAAGAAAGGTGAGATTTTGTCTTCTTGGAGAGTTGAAACAGCCATCTTTAGGGAACAACCATAGGAATGACCTTACATCATGACACATCAGAGGCCATTCTTGATGAAGAGTGCTGCTAATTTGCTGCCAATATTTATTATTACAACTCAGCTGGCCCTGGAAGTTGTGGTCAGAGCCATCCCATGACATTTGGCTGCCTGAAGCAGAGCAGACAATGAGCCAGCTTATGTCTAGACACTCAGGCCAAAGTGACTAGTGTCTAAACAGACAAATGATTTTAGCATTTTAAGAGAGTGAGGAGCCCATGGACACCTAACTGTTCTTGTCTCTGATAGTCAAAATGCAATTTTAATAACTAAATGATCTACTGCCCTTTCATGACGTGCCAAATCTGCTACCTGAGGCAGTAGCCTCAGTCTGCTGAATGAGGTCAGTGCTAGTGACAGCAAAGATTCTTTTCTACTTTTAAGAAGAAGCCTTCAACCCTCTGCAGCCTCATATAGTAAATCGCCCCTGGCCACACCAAATAAGAGATTTTTTTTTTAAAACTCCCTTTCCATGCTCCTACTGAATCTTTAAAAAAAATGATATGAATGCTTCCTTGAAGGAGGACCAGTGCTAAATATAATAAACATGCTACGTGCTTTGTTATGGGAATTAACTGCATACAGGCTCAAACCTTTTCTTCAGAAGTACTGTGTTTATATTTGTCATGCAGATTTCCTGTTTTTTCATAGTATCAAGTAAAAAGAGACAATAAACAGTCAAAATCCACAAAACAGTGAAATCTTTATGGGGCAAACCAAAATGAACAATATACATGTTGCAGGTTTTCGAAGCTACACTGGCTTCTTCATCAGGCAAAGGTGTAAATATTCAGTAAGCTTGCAAAGTTTTTTGTGGGTTTTTTGGGCTATGTGGCCATGTTCTAGAAGAGTTTCTTCCTGACTTTTCGCCAGCATCTGTGGCTAGCATCTTCAGAGAATACTTGCCTGGAAAAAGTGGGTATATATATATGCTTGCAACATGTATATTGTGCATTTTGGTTTCGTCCACTAAAGGTATCACTGGTTTGTGGATTTTGGATGTTATTGTACTTTCCTATATGGCCAACACAGCTGACCCTCAATATGTTAAGTAGAAAGAGAGATGGTGCACTTATTCTCTGGCTGTCTAGTTGTGCTTTCTGCATGAAGGGGAGGTGATTGGGTGACCTAGTATTGCTTGGCATCATTGTGCATTGACTAGTACATAGAAGATGTGGGAGCACTAGTACACACAATGACTGCTCTGTTTATGAATGAAGAGATTCCCATATGCCCCATATGGAGTCATAGCTGAATGAAAATTTTCCAGAACGTACAGAGAGGCATGGGTACATTTTTGGAGATGAGTGCATCATACCCCAATGGGACTTTGAATGAAGGCCAACATCTAGAATAAAGATAGGCTTTTCTATACTTCTGTCTCTCTGCTTGTGATTCTTCCAAGGTCTGTGTTCCCTTATCATTTTCTTACTTTTGTCTTTTTTCTAATCTCAGGCCAGTTTCCACATATCATGTTGGGGAGGAGATTTTTTTTCTGTTGTTTATTTGGTACCGTTATTCAAAAATCAGGATTTCTCTATGATCATCATCATCATATTATGTTAAACAGTTGCAAATCATATTATGAGCAAGATGACATAATGACATCAGATAACCATACCATAGCCAATATTTTAAAAAAACATTAAATTTATTTTATGTAATGGGAGAGAGAGACTGGAAGTATATAGGATATTTATACAATTAGCCTATGACTATATAGTATGTAATGTTATGTGTATATACTGTGTATAAACTGATCATATGTAAAAAAACTGATTGAAAACTTTTAGAAGATATAGATAAGATCTTTCAGTCACTGAAAGATGGATAGTGAGTAGTTTTCTTTCCAGTTCTGGAATATAAGTCTTTGTACTACAATAACGCCACATAGGATGCAACCACACTGACCATCAGTTAAAATTTAGCTGGATGGTTACATCACTTAAGCAAACAAGTAATTCTCATTGTCTTCATGCTGAAGGGAGAAACAAAACATGTCTCTGTTGTCAACTGACCAATACTCCCTTTTTTCATTGCACTTTTCTTTTCAATAGTCTAATTCATGTGTGTGCCAGCAATTTGGGGATGTTTGCTCAATTGCTTATGCAAAACAGAAAATCTGAGAGCTTCCAATTCAATGCATTACACTGCCCTGGCTCATTTTAGTTAAAAACATTCCTGTTGAAGGAGTATGTAAGTCAGAATATGACTTGAACATCAGGAACAGCCCTGTCTAAACACATTGGCTGGCTGTCTCTCTGACTCACTGACTCATCCACAGAGAAGTGGAAAAAGGAGAGGTAGACATGTTTCTCTTGTTGCCACTGTGCATTGCATGTTAGCATTCCAACAGGAGGTAAATTTGACAGTCAAAATTAGTGTGTCTTGCAGAAAGCCTAAACACCACTTGGCAGCAATATAGTCTGGACAGTTTTTTTTTCCTTCTTTAAACCAACATTGGTTTTTAAAAAATAACTGTACACACCTTCAGACTACTTAATTATAGGGCACAAGCTCTATCATTTTAGTGATCTTTTCTCACTGTGTACATTTTAGGGATGTAAGCATTTTTTTTTCTCACCTGGGAACTTAATTCTTTAATAGGTTTCAAAATAAACAGGGGTCAACCCAGATGTGACAGAAGCAGTACTTTGTGTTTCAAGCCCAGATCATTGTGCATTTATATGAAAAAGGCAGTAGTGGACAATTTAGACAGCAAAATGGATGGGCAGGTTCTTCAGTCATACATCACCCTCCTGCAATCTGTGCTGAGAGTGATTTTCTTCCAGACAAACTTACTTTCAGTATTGGAAGGAAGATAGAGAAAAATCATCTTGGTGATAAGAGTGCATAGGAATAAATTATGAGAATAGTAGCATAATGGAAAATAAAGTAGTTCAGGACTTCATCATGATAGCTGCATAGTCATGCCACCACAGAATGCCCCAAAATGCTCACGGGGATGTTAGTGATGCACATATAAATATTTGTTCTATATCTTTGACATCTTTTTTTTAGCAAAAGAAAAAGTCTATGAGACAGATTGGTGTAGTCATTTGTGTGTTGGACTTAGATTCTTGAGACACCAGGGTTCAAATTCCTGTTCAGCTATGGAAACTTACTGGGTGACCTTGGCCAAGTCCCATTCCTTCAGCTTTAGTGAGAGGCAATGACAAAACTGAATAAATCTTGCCAAGAAAACTTTATGAAATGATCACCATAACTCAGAGTCAACTTGAAGGCACATAACAACATCTCTGCATAGGTAGACTTACACATGTACACAAAAACATACACAGTATATATACACATCCACAAACCCCACTACCACCAAAAAGCAGCAGTAGATGGCATAGTATTCAATTTATTAAGATCAGCAGAGAATCATAACACAATGAGTTAGGGGAGAGGAGCACTGACTGAGGACAGTGTGCTGGACTTTTGGTAAAGAAAGCTGAGATTGCACAAGAAAAATAAAAGAGGGAGATGTAACATTTTATTTTTTTAAAAATTTAAGCATTTATGTATTGTTTCCCAGTCCAAAGGGGTTCCCAAGGAGATAAACAAATAAAAACCAATTAAAACAATACAAAGATAAAAACATTTTAAAACACAATAGAATACTCTTTAAAAAGTGCTAAAAGCAGTCTAAAATAATCCTAGAATCCAGTTCTGAAACAGTTAAAACAGCAATTTCAAATGCAGAATGCCATGCAGAACAGCCCTGTTTTGGCTGCCTGCTGAAGCTTAAAACAGATGTGGCCAGCCTAACTTCCTTGGGTAGGGATTTCCATAGTTGAGCGCTACTACAGAGAACCCTGTCACATGAACCCACCAAACTCACCCCATGGGGTGTTCGGATATGCGACAGGGCCTCCTGTGAAGATCTCAAATTTCTGACAGGCTCATAAAGGAAGAGGCAGTCTTTCGGATATCTTGGCCCCAAGCTGCCTAAGGCTTTGAAGGTCAACACCAGCAACCTTGAATTGAGCTCTGAAGCAAATTGGAAGCCAGTGCAGTTCATGCAGGGCCAGGGCCACATGGTCATCCTCAAACAGCATAAGACCATCAGAACAAGATGTTCCAGGAGCTTATTTTCCCAGCAGTAAGGAGAAACATTTTCCATCAAAGTCAACAAACCAATTGTAGCTGGTTTTCTCTTGAGGAGCCGGTCTTTTGTAATGAGTCTCAATCGTCTTTCAAGAACAAGCTGTCATACAGCACTTCACTTTGCAATATGAATACAGTGGTACCTCGGGATACGAAATACCCAGGTTACGAAATTTCCGGGATACGAAAAATCCCCATTGAAAATAATTGTTCCGGGTTACGAATGTTTTTCGGGTTACGAAAAAAATTTTTGGTGCTTTTCGGCGCTTTTTCGCACGAAACGCGGCTTTTTCCCATTAGCGCCTATGGCAATTCGGCTTACGAAGGCTTTTCGGGTTACGAAAGCGGCCGCGGAACGAATTAATTTCGTAACCCGAGGGAGCAGTGTATAAGGTTAATTCTCTTCCACAAAACTGGGAAAAAAGTATATGGACAGGACAGCTTATCGACAACCTCCACCCCAAAAAACTCATACACAAGACATTTTAACATTTAACATTGTTTTATTGCACATTTCAGTTGTTATTGTTGTCGTTTAATTATATATTGTCATACATTTGTAGTTTATTGTTGCACCAGAGCTCTCTGATAGAGACTCAAAACACTACAAATTCCAGAATTCCATAGCACTGAGTCATGGTAATTAAAGCAGTGTCAAACTGCATTATTTCTGCATTGCAAATTAAACCTATCTGCTTTATCACACTAGAGGGCAAACAGGATTTAAACAAGAGTTAAACAGGAAATGCCTGATGTTTATCACATGACATTTCCTGTTTAACTCTCATTTAACTCTCATTTAAGTCCTGTTTGCCCCCTAGTGTGATAAAGCAGCTATGTGTCTGAATTCTATCCCCTTGGAAGGGAATTTAGCAAAGGCTTCCCCTCTTTTTCACACACCCCTTTCGGGAAGGACAGATGCTCCCAAGCAACCACCATAGTAAGAGTGACTCCTTCCTACTATGGTACCCCCTTGGAAAGAAAGTTCCACTACCTCAAGCAGTGTCACTACACACTACCAGGACACAACACAAGCTGTCCTCTACTCATCTCCTTTCATTTCCCTTCCTACCTTTTGGGCTTTGGGTCTGGCACACTTGGGAGTACCACCCAGAGCCTCAAGTGTGGGGTGATGAGGCTTTTCATGAAATTGCACTCCTGCCTTTAGGAGTTCTGGATCTGCTATTTCAGCTGGCCCATCTGGCTGGGACATTTTTCAGATCCTTCGATCCGGTATTTTCCTGGTTTTCCAGGACAAACACCAAGCCTACATAGCTCAAGAGACAATCCAACACTGGCTGCACTCCATCTTGCAACCATAAAAATTCCCACCAAGATCAACATGAACAGGAAATTTTGAGTGGGGTGTCAGATATCATAATTGCCCTTGTGCATATATGAGCCTTCAGGTTCCCTGTTGATTTATGATGACCCCAAGAATTCCTTAGGCAAGGAATACTTAGAGGTGATTTTGCCAGTTCCTTTCTCTGAAATATAGGCCCTATACAGATTGGCCCAAAACCGGCCTGTGGGTGGAGTTGAGGAGCAGCATCCTGACTCTGCCCCATGGCACCAGACAGTGTGTGGCATCATGGTGCACCTCTAACACTGCATCCAGATGAAGCAGCACCAAAGGGGCACTATACAGCTGCACTGCCATGACTATGGCATCATTTGGAGGGTTCAAAATGGAGCTGCTTTTTGTGGCTCCTTTTTGTGTCCTCCAAAGGCCAGATTTGGGCTGCAGCGTTGAAGCTGCTATGGCCCCGATTTGACCAGGGAAGGGGCGGTATGTGGAGCCCCTTAGTCTACTATTTGCTGGCAATCTCTCATTCAAGTACTAACCAGGACTGACCCTGCTTAGCTTCCAAGGTTAGATGGGATCTGATGCCCTTAGGGTATCTAGGCCCTACTAACTTAAACATCCTGTTGCTTCCACCTTACAAGCCCTTGTTCTACTTCACCACTGTGTGTGGGTGTGTTCTAGTACGTCTTTGCTGTGCATTTCTTTTGTTGTTTAAATCAGGCCCTACCCCAGCTTTCTGCATGATCGGGGCAGAACTTGGCTTCAAAATACACATTTTCCAGTGGTCACACCCTCCATTAATTTGGCTAGCACCTAAGAGAGTACAGTGTTTAGAAAAGAATGAGACATGTGCTGTGATTAGCTGCCCTGGATTTTAATGTTTTTGTAACGAGTCTATGCCCTGGAGTGATGCATCTAAAAGTCAGAGCCAGGACCTGACTAGTAAATCAGGCTGTTATTCTTTTCTCTTGCCAGTCTATTTGGAGTGTTTAACTCACTGATCTTAAGTGTGGAAGAGCTGCCTAGAGTTCAGGACTAGCTGGAATGGCAAAATAAATCTGTGCAAAACAATATGTTAATTAATTTCTTTTTTTTTTTAGCTGGACTGGAGGTTTTGCAAGTGAGATCACTGTACTCATTGCTGGATCAGTGTAGTGTTTCTGTAGTTGTGTATGTGTGTGTGTGTTCCTGGCTAGGCTGCTTGCAAGTATGTCATGTTCTTTTGTGACAATAACAAAAGTGCAAGAGATGTACAATAATGAAATACACAGTGCAATGCAGACAGACAGCTTCTAACAATAGCAATCTTCTGTTGTAAGCTAAAAGTGGAGTTCCCACTTACTGCCCTGGTTTCAGAGCTTTTGCACTTTTTGGTGTGTGCATATAACTTATCTTCCACATTGTAGCAGCTGGATATGGCTGAGTGGGCAGTTTTGTCTCCTTCTTTTCCTAAGCTGTCGTGAAGACCACATTCATTTCCATTGTCATTTTAAAGAAGGTGCTCCCTAGCACTGTGTGTCTACATGTTCTCAAGGACTGTGCTGACAGTCCTTAAGGGGTGGCCTCCAGCTGCCCCATTTATAATCAGATTGGGGCTGTGGCAACCGCACACCGTGGCCCCAATCTGGAAAGGGCATGATAGCTGTGGCACCACAGCTTTAAGGTGCTCCTTTGGCATGCAACACTAAAGGAGTGCCGTGACACCATGGGCCATGTGGAGAAGCATGCAGCATCACACCGCCCTGAAGGCGCAATCAGAGCATGCATCATGTAGACGCCACAGCCAGACTCCACCCCCAAGCTGGCCTTTAAAGCTGGTCTGCATAGGCTCTAAGAGAGCAATCAATCAATCAAAGCATTTATTACAGTTAACAAACCATAAGGCAAAATGATGACAACACAGCTACAACAAAATCAACCAAAACATCCCATCAGTTATATACATCTTATACCCTAAACACAAAAATATAGGCACTCCATATTGAAGAATAAGAACAAGCCATATTAAAATAGAATAGTGCAGTATAATTAAGTGCAAATAAATGCATTTTAAAAACAACTTAGTGAAATATATTTAAAATTTTTGACAAAACAGATATAATGAAAACATATAAAATATTTAGTCTATATGTGTGTGTGTGTATTATAATACACACACACACACACACACACACATACATATTTTAACATACGAGACAGAGAGAGAGAGAGGGAGAGAATATGCCAAAGTAAGCAAACCTTAGATATCCCTCTTACTCCTGGGGCTATGACTCCTATTTAGCACCTCATATAGTTTGGGCCAGAAGGCCATCCTTAAATTATTAATGTTTATGAAGCATGGTCCTTCAGGTTTTGGTTGCAGAAAAAAAGAACTTTGCAATCTCTTCTGTTATTTTTTTCTCCATGGTATCTTCTAGCAAATATATAAGATGTCATTCTGAAATTCTACATGGGAACTTACTTAAAAGAGATGTAACTAGTCTGCTCTACATGGGAACTTACTTAAAAGAGGTGTAAGTAGTCTTAATCCGTCATCTTTATAAAATGTACAGAAAAGGAGTACTATATATGGGATAAAGATTCTACTAGTCCCTCCTCACAAGGGCATATGTGGTCCTTGTACTCAATTTGCTGGAAACGTCCCTCTAATACAGCCAATGGTATCACATTGAATCTGGCTTTGCTGAATGGCATTATATATTTAGGGACTGTTAGAATTTTTAGATAATTTGCACACTTGTTTGAATTGAACCCCAGGCCCAAACTTATGGGGGGAGCAAGTGGTGCATGCTGCAGAAATTGAGTGTTGGGTGTCAATATCTTTAATCTGTTGAGCAAAGATCAGCATTGATCTAGGCCAATTGAGTGTGAGGAGAAATTTATCTGAGAGACCTAATGGCTGCAATTTTTTCCTTTCTGGCTGTAAAAAGATGAGTAGTATAAGTATCCCTTTGCATCAAATAAACATATCTAGCCTCCGGCTCCACAAAAATAAGTCTCAGCCAGTACCCTAGTGTCTATTTCCATGCAGTGCATTCAACTGATGGGCATCCTTCCTCAAGAAGTAGGGCTATTGCTGGAACACAGTTAGGCACTGCAAACAATTTTCTAAGGAATGCTGAAAGGGCTCATTCTACTATTGATGAGAAAGTTAAGATACACACTGGTGTAGCCAAGGTCAGTTTAGGGGAATTTTATTATTCTTGTTATTAGCTCAAATATTGCAAGAGGGGCTGGCTACAAGAGCCCACCGAAATCGCTCTCCCAATATGTATACGGAGTAGACCAGGGGATCCCAATAAATAGAGCTGAGACAGACTTCTAGAATTAATAACCAATTTATTTATAAGGGGAAAAACACATACGATTCACTAGCATACACACACACATACAAGGCTCAGGAAAAGCATAGGTTAGCATGGAATAGGATTTTAGGCATCACTGGGGTGATACGTACCAGAATGTAGACTCCCTCCAGGAATCCAAATGGAATATGATGAGGATGGCATGAGGCTCAGCCATGGAATGACTGGCCAGGAATCAGGAGCCAGGAGCCAGGTCAGGGTTCAAGGGGACAGAGCTTCCCCCTGAAATCCAGACTGGCCCAGTGAACAGGAAAATCTGATGATATTTATAGGCAAAATCTTGCCTCTGGCAAAGGTGCTTGATGGTGAGAACAAAGGTGTTTAATTACTTGCTTTTCACCTGGATGTCCCTGTCTGATTGTCTTAGTGGTCTTAAGCTGCTCGGACAACAGACCATGGGAGGGGGCAAGAGCCTCAGGCAAGGCAAATATTTGCTCTTCCTGGTCCTATGATAATCCCTTTTATGTGACTCTCTAGATATGATGATGTGGGTGTCCCTCAAGGGTGTGTGTGCATGTCCTCATGCCTTGCTAGTAATGGAGGACAGGCTGCTAGAGTTCATCTAGGGGTCATTAAGGGTTATCATTTATACCAAAATTTATATAAAACCAGCATGGGTAACACTGGGATACCACACAATAATTGTGAGGAACCTTGGCCTGGAATAATTTCAATGCAGCTGGTATCAGTTGCCCACCTTTAGTATAAAAGAAGCGAACAATGGCTTTACCATTGTTGTTTACATTCTGAATGGCAGTTGTTTGGTGGGATGCCAATGTCTGGTGACTTTTACTACTTGTCTAGAAAACTTCCCTGCTTGCTTTTTGTAGGGTGTATCCGCACTATATAATTAAAACACTTTCATCCCACTGTCATAGCTGCATCCTGGGAAAAGGTATTCAGAATTCTGTTAGAGAGCTATAGCACTTAGCAGTTAAAGTGAGATCAAACATTACAGTAAATGTGCAATGTGAATGTCTTTTTCAAATTCATCCTTTGGTTTTTCTGCCCACTTTTAACAACCCCTCTAAGAAACATCCCTCCTTGATTTTTACAGTCATTTGCAAACCCAACCCATCCTTTATCTGATCAGTTTCACAACCAGGACAGAAAAATGAAACATTCCTGCATATCCTCATCGTTTGGTGCACTATTTCCAAAAAGCTGTTTCTACAAAGGGAAATGGAGTGCTGTGGTTGAAATTGACAGGGTCAGCCAAGTGTCACTTTTGCTTCCCTATCTGCTTACTTACTTGCATCTTGGTTTGCGTGTGCTTCTTTCTGAGTTCTGTGAGACCAACTATAGTTGAATACCGCAAACACAATAACAATTTAAGTCTCTATACAGGTTGAATCTCCCTTATCTGGAATTCCAAAATACAAAACATCCCCAAATCCCAAATTGTCCACATGGATGGCTGGGATAGTGACACTGTTGCTTGCTGATAGTTCAGAGTACATAAACTTTGTTTCATGAACAAAATTATTTAAATCATTGTGTATCATTATAAAATTACTTCAGGCTCTGTGTATAAAGTGTACATAAAACATAAACGAATTTCTTGTTTAGAATTCGGTCCCATCTCCAAAATATTTCAATATATATATATATATATATATATATGCAAATATTCCAAAATAAAATAAAATAATCCAAAATACAAAACACTTCTGGTCGTGAGCATTTCTGATAAGGGGGATAATTAGCAACAATATAACAAATTGTGTGTTGAATTTTACAACTATTCACTGTCACAAAAGTTCCATACATCCAATGAGGTGCCATTTCAGGACTTGACTGCAGGATTTCTCTGCTTGTCCTGCTTAGTGTCCTCCCTCTTTTCCTGACCCCAAATGGCAAGTACAGCCTCTTTCCCTAGGGTATCCCCACCCACTGGGCCAAACCAGTAACTCATAAAAGTTACACTTGTTTAATTGCTAGATTTAGTTTTCTGTTTTTATGTGGCTCTTCCACAAATTCAATTTCCTTTTTCCAACATAGTAATTTTAAATCATCACCATCACCTTCATCATAGAAGGAATAGCAACAACAACAATAGAAGGAATAAAAAGATTGCAGCCTTTACTGGCAGATCCTAGAGAAGTTTACTCAGAAGTAAGTATTGCTGCGTTCAGTGGCATTACTTCATGCTTTGTAAGTTGAGACAAGTCTTGCAAGAATCGAAAGGACCTCTTTCCCAGGCCATGAAATGACTGACCAGAGAAACACAGGGGAAGCACTAGAGAAGAGGGACATCCATCTACCTTCCACTGGGATAAGGTCTCCTGGAGCAGAATTTTTAAAAAGCCATTTTAAATAAGAGTTCAATATATTGTGAGTTCAATACCAGCCAGGGGCTCAAGGCCAACTCAGCCTTGCATCCTTCCGAAGTCATTAAATTGAATACTCAGCTTGTTGGGGAAAATTAGCTTACACATTGGGGGGTGTTTAAGTGCACTGATAAGCAGTATAGAAATGTACAGTCGGCCCTTCTTATACACAGATTTTTATACATGGATTCAAGCATCCAGTTTGAAAATGTTCAAAAAAAGTATAAATTTCAAATATCAAACCTTGATTTTTCATTTTTTTATAAGGGGCACCATTTTGCTATGTCATTGTATTTAATGGGACTTGAGCATACATGGATTTTGTTATACATGGGGGATCTTGGAACCAAACCCCAGCATATAACAAAGGTCCACTGTACCTGCTATTGCTATTATTATTATTATTATTATTATTATTATTATTATTATTATTATTATTATTATT
>NC_056522.1:71478456-71500294 GCF_019175285.1 Sceloporus undulatus | reverse complement strand
ATTATTATTAAGCTTTATTTATATAGCACTGTACATTTACACAGTGCTGTACATATAATCTTTTTTAATAAGATGGTTCCCTGCCCTCAGGCTTACAATCTAAAAAGACATGACACAAAAGGAGAAGGGATTGGTGGTGGGGAAAGGTATTATGTCCAGCATTTCCTCTTCCTCTGAAGCCTGGACCAAGGCAAATCGACTGGAGGGAGGGCTCTGCTTCTTCTTAAGGGTAGGCCCGATGGAGTTGTTTCTGTCTACACCCATCCAAAATAAAAATAAAAATACAGATTTAGTCTTCCCCTCTTTTCTAGATTTTAATGTTCTGATTACAAATAGCTCACAGTATCAAAAATTCTATGAAACTGGAAACTTCAGAAGTAGAACCTCATATGCAAGAGTCCTTAGTAGTGGCAACTGGTGCTTCCTTGCATCAGTGGTGTGGTTGTAGCCTGTATTTTAGAAGAACTATCCAAACTGTGAATCCTTTTGGTGGTTGGGGGGGGCGGGGAACAGTTCACTACCATTGTTCTGTCTCTTCAAGTCATTTCCAAATTATGGCCACCCTAAGACAAACCTGTCATGGGATTTTTGTGGCAAGATTTGTCCAGAGGGGGTTTGCCTTTGCCTGCCCTGAGGCTGAGAGAGTGTGACTTGCCCAATATCATCCAGTGGGTTTTCATGGCTGAGTGGGGATTTGAACTCTAGCCTCCAGAGTCTTAGTGCAGTGCTCAAACCACTACACCACACTCCAATATTATGGATAAGTCTAAAATTCTGACCAAAACCTAGAGTGGAATAATCACCCCTTTAACATGGAAGCCATCAACTATCACTGACCCTAAAGCAGAAAATATTAATGCCTCATCCACACTGCAGAAATAATGCAGTTTGACACCACTTAAACTGCCATAGTTCAATGCTATGGGAAAAAAAATATAAGTTTGTGAGATATTTATCCTTTTCTGTCAGTCCACACTGATGCCACAATAAACTACAAACCCCAGGATTCTATAGCACTGAGCCATGGCAGTTAATGCAGTATCAAACTGCATTATTTCTACAGTACAAATGAGGCCTAAGATTATGGTGACCAGACCTCAAAGGAAAAAAAGGCTCCTATATCTTTAAAATGGGTGTTAGAGGGTGATATTTCAACAGGTCAATGTTTTCCCCTTAACCTCACTCCACTATAGTACTATGAAGTTTATCACATGGAGAAAATTGGAAGTTTAAATGGGTAAGAACCTGTGATTATCCAGCATATTAGGCACAAATGTGTGAATGGTTTTCACATGACGTTGAGCGCAAACCACATAGAATCCAACAGGAAATTGACATGAACCAGCCAATAGACATTTTGGGGAAAATATCATGAATTTCCGTTTCATTCATGAATTTGTTTTTTTGCACAATTGCTGTAGTGTGAAAGCTATTTGCAGTTTATTCACAGCATTCACCCTGTTTTTGTATTTGTTGCCAGATTTCCCATGGTTCTTTGGGGCAAATTTATTTCCAGTGCTGTGGGGCAATATAGGGCAATACTGTAATACCGCTTAGAAAGTTCCTAAAATAAATACCCACCCTTCTTTGTAGCCAGAACTCTTAAAACAAACAGCTAATGCAAGGGCAGAGAGAAAGAGAGAGGAAACTGAATGAATGCTTGCCTTCCAGTCTGAGTCCCCGCATGCTCACCGCCCTCTCTGTCTCCTGCTTCAGTCTTCTCTCCTAGCTAGAGCGCAGCAATCCCCTTTAAGGGATTTTGGACTTCAGCTCTCAGAATCCCAGACTATTGTCCAACATGGCTGAGGCTTCTGAGAGCTGAAGTCCAAAATCCCTTAAAGGTAGGGTTGCCATAAGTCAGGACCTCGTCTTCTGTCCCCTTATCTGTTGGAGTTCCTCAGGGCTCTGTTTTGGGTCCCCTTCTGTTCTCTTTATACACACTCTCCCTTGGCAAACTTATCAGTTCTTTTGGTTTCTCCTACCATCTGTACGCCGATGATACCCAGCTGTACCTTTCCACCCCTAATCTTTCACCAGAGCTAGAGCAGCAAGTGTCATCCTGTTTAACAGCTGTCTCCCACTGGATGCACCATCGGCACCTGAAGCTCAATATGTCCAAGACCGAGCTTCTTGTTTTCCCTCCTAAGCCCACCCTTCACTATTCCTTTTCAATTTCCGTCAATAACATCTCGATCCAGCCGGTCCAGGAAGCCCGCAGTCTCGGTTTCATCTTTGACTCCTCTTTGTCATTTATCCCTCAGATCCAGACGACAGCCAAAGTCTGTAGATTTTTTCTCTATAATATCGCCAAAATCCGTCCATATCTCTCAGCTTCTACCGCAAAAACACTGGTCCATGCCCTAGTGGTCTCACGACTAGACTGCTGTAACCTCCTCTTGGCAGGGCTTCCCCTCTCTCATCTCCACCCATTAATTTCTGTTCAGCATTCAGCTGCACGCATTATTTCACTCGCTCGCCGTTATGATCATGTCTCCCCTCTGTTGTCTTCCCTTCACTGGCTCCCTTTTCCTTTCCGCATCAGGTACAAACTTCTGCTACTCACTTTTAAAGCCCTGCATGGGCTGGCCCCTCTTTATTTAACTGATCTTCTCTCTCCCTACATCCCTACTCGCACTCTCTGCTCTGGTAGCCAAAGTCTCCTCTCCCAACCCAGGATCTTCTCTGCCCCATCCCGGATCCATCCCTTTTCTCTTGCTGCCCCTCATTCCTGGAACCTTCTTCCTCTGCATGCAGGGCTCATCACTTCCCTAACCAGCTTTAAGACTGAGCTGAAAACCATATTGTTTAGGGAAGCGTTCTCAGGGAATTTGTGATTGTCATCTGGCTGTCTGACAATATTAGATGTGATGTGATTTGTTTGATATTTGATGTTTTTAATCTGTTTTTTCTTTTCTATATGGTAATTTTATCTATTCCTCTTTTAAATGTTATTATCTTAGAATGTACGCCTTGGGCAGGCTTTTATTTACTCCTAATTTTACCGACTTTGTACAGCGCTGTGTATAATTACAGCACTATAGAAATAAAGTTTAATAATAATAATAAATAACCTCCACACCGGGACAAATGTAGAACAAATGTAGGACAACATTTTCAAATGTAGGACACTTTTATAAAAATGGAGGACACGGGGAAAATGCTGGTTTTTTTAAAAAATATATAGGGTTAGATAGAAGGGGGGTTAAATAAGGGGGTTTGAGAAAGGGGGCTATAGAAGGAGGGCTAGATGGGGTACCTAGAGGGGGTTAGGGTTAGATAAAGAGGAGTAAGATAGAGAGGGGTTAGAGGGGGGCTTAGAAGAGACTTAAATAAGGGATTTAGATAGAGGGGGGTTAGATGGGCTTAAATTCTAAAGAACCAGAGTTGTTCTCTCTGCAAGGCTCTCAGACTACATACACACTGCAGAAATAACCCAGTCTGACAGTACTTTAACTGTCCTGGATCAATGCTATGGAATTCTGGAAAATGTAGTTTGTTGTGGCTCCAGAGCAGAGCTCTGCTTGTTCAGTGCCAGGAGCTGATTTGCCTGTGTAGTTTGGCTATCTGTGAATTTCACAAACCGCTCGGATTCCCAGTGATTGGGCAGTATATAAATAAATCCTATTATTATTATTATTATTATTATTATTATTATTATTAAATAAGAGGGTTAGAGCAGTGGTTCCCAAACTGTGTCCTTTAAGAGATTTTGGACTTCAACTCCCAGAAGCCTCAGACATGTTACCCAATAGTCTGAGATTCTGGGAGCTGAAGTCCAAAATTACTTCAAGAGCACAGTTTGGGGATCACTGGGTTAGAGAGAGGGGGGAGTAGATAGAGAGGGGTTGGAAGGGAGTTTAGATGGAGAGAAGGAGGTAGATAGAAGGGGGTTAGAGAGGGCTCAGTTAAAGTGGGGTAACAGGGGGAGAGGGAGTCAGAGAGAGGGTTAGAGAGGAGAGGGGTGTGTGTTTGGGGGACCTTAGGGAGGGGGCTTCCAATGTCCGAGGGGGGCGATCCTGGGGGAGCCTGGGGCCCAGGAGGGGCCTGGAAGGTGCCCTCTTGCCTCTCCTGGGTGCCAGCCCCTTCCTCCTCTTCTGAGACTTGCCAAGGCTCTCCCTCCTCTTCCTCTCCGACGGCTGGGTCCCTGAGGCGCCCCTCCCCTTTAGTGAAGTAGCTCTCCTGGCGCTTCAGAGCCCCTTCCTTGCAAGAGCAGGAGGAGGAGAAGGGCGGGGGCAGGGGTTCCAGAAAAGGGCCCTTTCCTCCCCTCTCCCAGCGGCCTGCCTGGATGGGCAGGGTCCACTGCTGCTGCCTGCCTGGCCCTGCTCCTCCTCGCGCCTTGTTGCCCTGCCTGACTAAGCCTGCTCCTTGGGAGGGCTGGCCAATAGGGGCAAGGCAGAGCAGCAGAGCCCTCCTCTGCCAGCTCCAGCCCTGGCTGTTGCGCTCATCACAATATAGGGATGCAGCAAGGCCAGGAGCCGGGCAGAATTGAAGAGGGCGTAACGGGACCGGGAACGCCCCCTAGAAAGCGGGGGAGGCACGCCTCCCACCGGGTTATGGCAAGCCTACTTAAAGGGCACAGTTTGGGGATCGCTTCAGCCTTCCTTCCAAGCCAGAGCTCTTAAAGAAACAGCTACTGAGGCAAAGGTAGGGACAGAGCAAGCAAGAAAGAGAAAAGGCTGAGTTCCCCCTCGCTTTTCCCTGTTTATGTCTATTTGTCTCCAGCTTCAGCCCCCATAGCCAGGGCTCTTAAAGGAACAGATGCTGAGGGAAAGCAGGGACACAGAGAGAGAGCAAGAGGGAGAGAGAGATTTGTTGCGGTTTACATGTGAAAATCATTTGCGCTTTTGCTCGATTTTGTGAAATACCTGTGTTTTAATCACTGTCGGGATGGAGACACATTTGGTTCCGTCATGAAAACCATTCACGCATTTGCATGCAAGTGTGGGTTAATCTTGGATTCTGCACAAGATAACAGTTCTTTGCGTGTGAAAACCATTTGTGCAATTGTGAATTAATAATGGGTTCTTACCATTTTAAATTTCCAATTTTTCCCCGTGTGATAAACTCCTAAAACAAGATTTGTTTAGCGAGATGGGCAAGCCTGGTGAGCTGTGTTTTGAGTTGCTGCATCAGACAATGGTTTTCAAATATATTGACACCAGGCCATTGGGCTGGGGTTTTAGTGCTGTGCAGTGCTGTCTTTAAGGTTTGTATATGGTATTTGAATAAATTTTAATGTGTCAGCTTGATCAACTGTTTATTTACTTTTTAAAAATCTCTCTCTCTCTCTCTCGCTCTCTCTCTCTCTCTCTCTCTCTATATATATATATATATATTTGTATAGTTTTAATTTGCATTGCTTTTAAATGAATTAGTTAAATAAATAAAATAAACTTCTTGTTTATGACAGAGCCCTAGACTAAGTGTTCTGAAATAACTTGGGCTGTCATGGATGATTTATACGCTACTGTCAGAGATTAATCACAAACTGCAAAAAGTAACAGATGATAAATAAAAGAAACATACCACAACCACAGTCCAAAGAGGAGAACATTTGTATTTCATCTTGTCTAGAAAAGTCCAAGGGCGAGGCAGCCAGGGTGGACAGGAACAGTCCAAAGTTGTGTATACTTCACCGCCTTGATCGTCCAAGCTAAAATAATGATAACTAACACAGAGAACAGATGCACATATACATGTATGTGCACACAAATGGGTTGAAGCGTTCCCATTTCTAGCTATAGCAACTCCTGACACATTTAGTATACATATCCTATTCCATCTTGGATTTCTCTTCTGTCACCAATGCTGCAAGACTCAATATGTTTTGGTACTGTCCCTGTCCAACATTTTTGGATTCCAAGTTACACCCCAAATTTGTCACTTGATGCAAAACTTTCCCTCTGTGTTATGTGGTCCAGCTGTCCTTGTTTTGTTTTGTTTTGTTTTCCTTTTCTTTGGCTCATCATCACCAACCTCTAGCTTAAGCAAACATGAGTCCCTGCTAGAAGTGGACCACACTTGGTATGCTATGAATAGTTCTGAATGTCTAAACTTCAAGAAGGATATTGCAAGTTTGAAGACAGTGTAGCAAAGAGCAACCAAAATGACGGAAAGACTAGAGAAATTCCCTTTGGAGGAAAGGTTGCAATGTCAGGGTCAGTTTAGCTTAGAAAAATAGTTGTAATGGTGTGGGTGATAAAAGTGTATAAAATTATACCTTGGAGTATACGGATAGGGAGAATTCTTCCTTTCTCTTGCAAAACAATAGAACCTGGAGCCAAGCTGAATGGTGCAAGATTCAGGACAGATAAAAGAAAGCACCTCTCCACATGGGGCAACATTAATTGTGGTGTAGAAATGAATCACAGTCTTTCCCCCAAGTGTCTCAGCAGGTACTGTGCTGACATCCAAGTTGTAATGCTTTTTCTGAATTTTTGCTACCCACACTGCTGGATTTGGGATGGAAAATAATGCATAATATAATATGCATTTTTCTGTAAGGTACAAATTTGTATACACAAAAAGTTTGTCCCTTCCCTGTTTTTTATATTTCTTTCCTCATCATCCCCATCACTTTTGAATGCAATATTTTTCATAGGCATATAAGTAAAGATTTCTGTAAATTTTGAGGGCAGCAGACCCTGACACAGATTTGGTTGAGACAAGGCAGTCTGGCATCGCAATGATGCTGCCCATTTGCAATATGGAAAATCCACTTACTAGCCAATTCTGTGGCAAATTTCCCTAGCATATCTAGTCATTAAATTATGAAATTTGTTCCTTGGAGATCATGATCAACAAATTGGATGGTTTTAATGTGGGATTTGATCCATTTGTGGAGAGCAGGACTATGCATGGTTACTCTTTGTAATGAGTAGCAATATGAACAAAAGCTTCCAGGTCACTCTTAAGCACTTATTTCATCTGTAGTTGAATTATTTCCCCTTTACCAGAGGAAAGTACCATCTGGATAGCTCTTTAAAAGCATGATTTTGCAACCTAGCACTAGGAGCCAAACCAGAATGCACAATTGTTTATTAAACATCCACTCACTGGTTTGTCAGAGAAAGAGGATTAACTTTTAACACTAAAAGGAGCTGGTGGGGTGGTTATTTTATTTATCTGTTGATATTATTATTATTATTATTATTATTATTATTATTATTATTATTATTAACCTTTATTTATGAAGCGCTGTAAATTTACACAGCGCTGAACATGCAATCTTTTTAGTTAGACGGTTCCCTGCCCTCAGGCTTACAAGCTAAAAAGACATGACACAGAAGGAGAAGGGAGTGGTGACGGGAAAGGGTAAGAGGTCCAGCAGTTCCTCTCAACCTCCGAGGCCTGGACCAAGGCAGATGGACTGAAGGGAGGGCTTGACTTCAAAATGGAAGGTTAATCATTATCCAGGGAAAATACATACTCACAAGTAGGATAATACATATACAGTACATAGCAATACAGGAAATGGATCAATAAACAGCCAACAACAGAACATCAGATAGTAAGCGACAATTATGCGATGCCTGGGAAGGCTTCTCTGAATAGGATGGTTTTCAACTCCATTTTGAAGCTGGTTAAAGAAGTGATGGCTCTTGCTTGTGGGGGTAGAAGGTTCCAGGAGTGAGGGGCAGCAAGTGAAAAGGGGCGAATCCGGGATGAGGCAGAGGAAATCCTGGGCTGAGACAGGAACCTTTGACTACCAGAACGGAGGGCCCTGGTGGGAAGGTGAGGAGAAAGAAGGTCTGATAAGTAAGGAGGGGCCAGTCCATGGAGGGCTTTGAATGTCGACAGCAGGAGCTTATACTGAATGCGGAAAGGGAGAGGGAGCCAGTGAAGGGATGCCAACACAGGAGAGATGTGGTCAGAGCGGTGGGTGGAAGTGATAATGCGTGCAGCTGAATGCTGGACAGAGATTAAAGGACGGAGGTGAGAAAAAGGAAGCCCAGCCAGGAGGACATTACAGTAATCAAGTGATATTTATATCTTACCCTTATATCAAAAGATCTCAGGATAGAGGTCAGACAGCAAAACAACAATTTAAAATAGCATGAAATAGTGTTTCTTGTATCTATCTCATGTGAGGAACCAGCAGTACCACCCACCCACCCCCAACATGTCAGAGACTAGTGCCATATTTGTCACAACTTTTCCTTTCTTTCCTGGAAACTCTCTGTAGATTGGCAGTCAATGGCTCATGAACTAGAACAAGTTCAGAAAATACCACTTTGAATAGTACTGGTCTAAACATTCTCTAAATTCACTAAAGCCATCAGATCTCATATGATCTTGGAAGCAAAGCAAGGATAGCCATGGTTAGTTCTTGAATGGAAGACTGCTAATGAACGCCAGGTGCTGTAGGCTACATTTCAGAGGATGGAACTGGCAAAATCACCTCTGAGTATTCCTTGTCAAAGAAAAACATGTGACTTCAAGAGGTCACCATACATCAACAGGCAACTTGAAGGCATACACACACACAATTCTAAACAGCAGAATGGAGGGGGAAGCAATGGAAGTGAAACCTGCCTCTTTTCTCTCCCCTGCCCCCAAATTCTACCACTTTAAGACTTTTCCTCAGACACCTCATTTCTAGGATATCTTTCAAATTTGGCAGGGACAGTCCCAATGAACCCTTCTGTCATCCCACTTTTTCCAGCTGCTTTTAAAATGTCCCACTTTCTCTGTGCTCCTCACATTTTTCCTCTGGCACAAACTGAGTTCGAAGTGTAGAAGACTGACTGATTGATTAGTTAATTTTTATGCCACCTTTCTCCTGGAGTGAAATCCAAGACAGCTTGCAAAAAGAATCAATTAAAACTTAACACTGCGCTCCAGTGGTTCCGATCCTACCTCTCAGGAAGATTCCAGATGGTGCAGCTGGGAGAAGTGTGCTCTGATAAGAGGGCACTTACATCTGGTGTCCCTCAGGGAGCCATTCTGTCTCCCATGCTATTTAACATTTACATGAAACCGCTGGGAGAGATCATCCGGAGACACGGGGCGCGGTGTTATCAGTACGCTGATGACACCCAAATAGTCTTCTCTGTGTCTCCGACCGATGCAGTGACCAGGGATGGCATCTCTCCTCTAGACGCCTGTCTGGAGTCAGTAATGGGATGGATGAGGGAAAACAGACTCAGGCTGAATCCAGAGAAAACGGAAGTACTTGTGATAGGTTCCCCAGGTCCAGGTTTGGAGATTTGTCCACCTGTCCTTGACGGGGTCACGCTTCCCCTGAAGGACTCTGTTCGCAGTCTAGGGGTGCTCTTGGACTCGTCGCTCCACCTTACATCTCAGGTGGATGCGATGGTCAGGAGTACCTGTTATCAGCTTCGGTTGATACGCCAGCTGCGACCTTACCTGGGCCGGGGGGACCTTGAAACTGTAGTACACGCTCTGGTAACCTCTCATTTGGATTTCTGTAATGCACTCTACATGGGGCAACCCTTGTACCATACCCGGAAGCTTCAGTTGGTCCAGAACATGGCAGCAAGGCTGGTCACTGGATCTTCCAGGGCTAGCCACATAACACCGGTACTTGAAGATCTTCATTGGCTGCCTATTTGCTTCTGGGTGCAATACAAGGTGTTGGTTGTTACCTATAAAGCCCTAAATGGCTTGGGCCCAGGGTACTTAGAGGATCGCCTCTCTCCATATAATCCGCCCCGCACTCTCAGATCTGGGGACAAACATCTCTTAAAGGTTCCAGATGCGAGATGATCTGTCACCACGCAAAGGGCCTTCTCAATTGCAGCCCCTAAGCTCTGGAACTCGATCCCCAACGAACTCCGCTCGACCCCCTCCCTAGCCCAATTTAAAAAAGGGCTGAAAACGTACTTGTTCAAACAGGCTTACCCCCAATAGCCCTATTATGTTCCCCTCCCCCCATTGTTAACTTGGAAGTGTTATTGTGTATTGCTGTTGTTTTTATGCTGATATTGAAATGTTTTTATTGTATTTTATCTGTCATTGGGATGATAAATCCCACTATTGTACGCCGCCTTGATCCCTGGAAAGGCGGGATAGAAATAATTTTTTTTAACAATAAAAATCTTCACATTAACATTAAATGATTTTTTTTGTGTAAATAAAAAGAAATGGTTTACAAATGCTCTCCCACAGGAGAGCAACAGAAGAGCAACAGCATCATGCAATAAGATCGAAGCAATGCATTGCTATCACAGTGGTATGATAAGACTTCTACACAAATTTCTAAAGACACTTAGCAAAAATGTGATCACATTTTAGCCCAGTGTAATCCCAATATTGTTAGAGCGCCAAGGTAATAAAAGCTGCTTTAGATTCGCAACCATTATTAGGTACTCTTGTCTAATGAAAATATATTTGAGACTTAAATGATACACTTCAGTTAATAAAACTGATCAACCTTGTAGTATTCAGGACCCCCTAGCTTCCTTTCCTTTCCAGGTATGTTTGTTAACTGTGACAAGATATCTTATTGTACTACATATAGTTATTTGCTAGTTGCAAAAGTAGCTGCAATTATCTGGTATTAGTGAGTTTCTGGAACAAATTATTACATTTTGGGCATGTTTAGAGGACTGCTTGTCTACGAAAACATGAAACATAGTATAATTGTCATGTTTTAGTTTCTCCCCCTACTCTTGCTATCTCACAAGTGGTGCACTATTTTTCATAGTTGCATCTAGATATTTTTCTTTTGAGTGAGGCCCTAAATGTTTTCAAGTTCTCTAGCAAATATGTTTGCAAAGCATGAAGGACAGTACTTTCCAAGGGCCTCTTGGGGCAGATCATCTTGTTTATCTGTGCATTTGTAATGGTTCCATCTCTCAAGTAATTGCATAACTCAAGCACTGAGATGTAACATCTGTAGTTCCAACACTGTCAAGTATAAACATCATTTTCATGCATTAAAAAAGCAAATATGCTATTGCCCTGGGATAGTAGAGCAGAAGGGATGCACATAAGTGGCCATGGGCAACTTGGATTTTGCATTGCCTGATTCCCAGGAAGAACACTGCAAGAAGGGGAAGAAATCTGGTGAACTGCAAAATGAAAATTTATAATTATATTCCCATCTACCCATCAGTCCAATTAGTTCTGATTCCAGTTTGTATTGGAATTGGCAAAGGGAGGAACTGGCGAGCCAAACAGAAGCATGCTTTAGCCTATACCACCAGCCAGAGACCAAGGGAAGGTGTTCTGTCCTAAATGGGTGTTAAGTAGGGTTGCCATATTCCAGCCCCTCAAATCCAGTCATTTATATTATATACTATACATATATTATAATTATGCATATTAGTAATTTGCATTCTAGTTATTCAAGCTGAAAAATTAGGTTCCTCCTAATGTTGAGGTGGAATCTCTTTTCCTGGAGCTTGCATCCATTGCTCCGGGTCTCAGTCTCTGGAGCAGCAGAAAACAAGCTTGCTCCCTCCTCAATATGACATCCCTTCAAATATTTAAACAGGGCTATCATATCACCTCTTAACCTTCTCTTCTCCAGGCTAAACATACCCAGCTCCATAAGTCATTCCTCATAGGGCATGGTTTCCAGACCCTTCACCATTTTAGTCGCCCTCCTTTGGACACGGTCCAGTTTTTCAACATCCTTTTTAAATTGTGGTGCCCAGAACTGAACACAGTATTCCAGGTGGGGCCTGACCAGAGCAGAATAGAGTGGGACTATTACTTCCCTTGATCTAGACACTATACTTCTATTGATGCAACCTAAAACCACATTGGCCTTGTTAGCTGCTGCATTGCACTGTTGACTCATATTCAATTTGTGGTCTACTTGGACTCCCAGATCCCTTTCACACGTAGTTTCATTCAGCCAGGTGACACCCATCCTATACCTGTGCATTTCATTTTTCTGCCCTAAGTGCAGTACCTTACATTTCTCCATGTTGAAATTCATTTTGTTAGCTTTCCAATCTATCAAGGTCATTTTGAATCTTGATCCTGTCCTCTGGGGTATTATACTTCAGGAGTCCTGGGATTGCCAGGCATTTGGAGTTATTGACAGGTTTCCCCCCATCAATGAAAGAGGATGCCCTAACCACATGGCAGCAATGAGTCGGAGGCAATGTCATGTAATAAGTATCATTAAAGGCCCTATTTTGTACTATAATCACAATGTAAAAGCCATGTGTAGCAATCTCCTAAGACACACAGCAATGGATTCCACCTAAACATTACAAATAACTGCCTGATGGCAATAACAGTTCAGCTGAGACATAGGCTGCCTTGGGGAATCCTGGTGGAATCCTGGTAACATCTCCTTCTTTGGAGGTTTTTAAACAGAGGCTGAATAGCCATCTGTGGGGGTCCTTTGCTTGTGCATTCTTGCATGGCAGGAGGTTGAAATGGTTGGACTGGACAGTCCTTGTGGTCTCTTCCAACTCTAAGATTACATCATTCTGCTCCTTACAGCCTGCCACCACACTCCTCACTTTCATTTACTTCCTTTCCCCAGACTTACCTCACATTTTTGCCAACCCTCCCTCCCACACTACAGTTTGCCACTTCAGTGCCTCACCATTCCTGTGTTCCTTCTGCTCCCATTTCTCCTCACCTCATTGCTGCTCTACCTCCCTTCTTTGACATGTTGCATCCACCGTCATACCTCCTTTTTTGCCCCTGGTTGCTTCACCTTGCCCCTGTGCCAGGTTTCCTAGCCTTGCAGCCACAACTGCATTGCCAACCCTCCTCTTCATTGACTTCACTTATATTGATGCCTGCCTGTTTACCTCCCTGCCTGCTTGCCTACCTGCCTTCTAAAGCAGCAGTGGATACAAAAGCTCCTAGTACTATAAACAGAGGGCAGGTAAGGAGGTATGTGAAGGCTACAAAACAAGGGGCAGAGGAAGAGGGAGAAAAAAAGCAAGCCAGGGGGGAAGTAGCAGCAGAAGCAATGGTGGTGGTTAGACAACATAGAATGGAGAGATGCTAGCAATAATGTGATTGCTTTTTTCCTCCTGCATCAAGCAGCGAGAGAATCCTGACCACTTTTTATAAAATGGAATTTGGAATTTTTCCAGACATTAAATAAAACATTGCTACCACAAACAAGTCTTTAAACCAACTTGTTCCATGGAATCTTAAATACTAATTTTGTACTGCAGCTTTACTCTACTTTGTTGCATTCTCTCCATCCTTCGTTCCAATGGCATCATTGTTTGCTGGGCAGTCTTTGTAAGGATCTCTACACCAAGGCACCAAGGGGGATGGTTGTGGTAAAGGGATGAGTCCTAGATAGCACCGTTTGCATTGTATGCATTCTTGTTCATCTACCCTATCACTGTGTGTCCCCCAATATTAATATTTTGGTAGCACAGGGAGTGGGCTCCATGTGGCCCACTGCCAAACTTCATGAGCAGTTATCTTAGTGCCCTTTCATAATTTTCCATCCATCTTCTGTCTCAAAAGCCTCGTTTATTTATTTATTTTAAATGTATACCACATTTTACGCCCAAAACAGCCTTCTTAAGAGGGCTAACAACACAGATTCATCACAGAACATATTCAAAGTCAAATAGAAAATTCACGGTAAAACCCACCTAAAGCTTATTCATTTCAAAACCAGCAGACAGATAGAAACAATGGCTAAATTGATAGGTTTCTTTCACACTACACAATTATAGCTCTTTGATTCCACTTTTAACAGCCATAGCTCTACCCTGTATAATGCTGACATATGTAGTTTCATGAAATGTTTAGACATCTGTGCCACAGACCTGTAGTGGTTCACCAAATTACAAATCCCAGGATTCCATACAGTACAATCATGGCAATCAAAGTGGTATTCAAGTGCTATAATTGTATGGTGTGAAAGACCATACATTCAGCATCATTGTCAATTAAAAGTAGAAGTACATAGCCAAGTTGAAGCTGACTTGTCAACAACAAATACAGCCAAGTATTTGGAGCCCACATAAAACCAACCAGTGTGTGCTTGTGCATGTGTGTGTGCATATGCATGTGCATGGGAAGGAAGGGGGACTTCCTGTGGGAGAGACAACCAGAAAAACAGGGCCAACCAGTGAAAGAAAGAGAAAAAGCACTTTCCCTGGGTGGGATGAACAGAAGATGATTGTCCTTACTTGCAGTACCAACAGCAGTGCCTCTCTGGCTGATTCCAACAGCTAGGCACATTAATACAGGTGCAGGCAGTCCTTCAAAGAAAACAGAGACAAAGGTCAAGCTGGGCTTCCTTGATGTGCAACTCATCCTGATATATAGCATAGGAAACATACAGTCTCCTGTCAAGGTAACAAGGTTTATACAGCCCTTAAGTCCAAATGATGCAAATAGAAACTAAACAGCAAAGACAAACTGTCAGAAATGAGGCTCACTTTTCTATTAACATGAAAAAAAAATTGTCCAGGCATTTTTTTTAAAAGCCTGCAAAGCAAAAGAACATGGCTTATAGCTTCAAGACAAAAAGGAAATTATTTTGTCAGTAGATGATACAGATAATAAATGGCACATAAGGACTGATGAGTACAATTTTGGTGAACCACAATCTATGAAAAGACAAAAAAAAATCATCTTGATCCATTGATTCCTGATAACTTCCTCCAAGAGAAAGTTGACATTATTCATACTTGTGGTTAAACATACTTTCAGGTCACCTACTGTATGCATGCTACCAGAAAATTATTCTGTCTAAATTTAAAATTATTTTCAGCTATTTAAGATACTAGGATATAGAGTGAAGTATAAATATTTTAATAAATAGTACCTACATCTGCCAGACAGATTTTGAAAAAGCTTTTGCTTTCCCCAAACAATTTAAGATCAGTTTGACTGTTCCATATGCCCTACGGGTCCTGGGAAAGTACTGTATTAAGAGCTAGTTCTGGTTTCCTTGTCTGTCACTGTGACAGACATATCTTGATAAGTAAGTACAATATGTGCTGGCTGCCACATTGGCCTCTCTGTTTTCTATGGATTGATCACACAACCTCTGTTCTCACTACAATTGCATTAAAGGAAGTGCATATATACTGGTTTGGGCACACTCCCTGCCACGTCTCTCTTCATTAGCACAACCAGGTTGTTTCTGGTCCCTCATATTCTCTTCTGCTCTCTTGCCTTTTGTTTTCATGTGAGTGGGTTTTTTGTTCCTTGTGTTTTAATGCAGTTCTGGAGTTCCGCTAATGCAGTTAAAAAACACACACAAATGAAATACTTTTTTAAAAAAACCCACCAGGCTGTTCTGGTATCATGAAGCAGACAGCAGAAAGATGAGAAGAGGAGACACTGACACCACATAATTGCCCAGTCCCAGAATTGCCACAAGAATAATTACCATACGTAAGGACTAGCTCTGTACTTCCATGATTGAGAACTACTTAATGGGTTTTCCCCATTAATGACAAGATGTAGCCAACCACGCTTAGAGAACAAGGCAGCGATGAGAGGGGGGTGACATTGTGCGATAGGTATCACCAAAGGTGCTATTATCCAACTTTTATAGTGCTTTAAAAGCCACATATGATAGAGTCCTTCCTCTCCACTACAGAGAGCCATTGTAATTGCAGTTGTTTCCTGGGAGCTTTATGGCTTCCCAGACTGATCCTGAGCATGCTGGATAGTCAGTATATGCCCTCATCTTGTGGCTGCTACCTGATGAATCAGGCAGGGCTGAACTGTCAACAGGGAGACTAATGAAGGAGGAGGAAGGCCAAGAAAGTAGCACATCCTGCCCAGAAAAGAAGATGAATGACTGCTTGAAACACCCTCCTGAACACAAAGTACCTTTCCCACCAATGTCAATTACTGTAATTTTGTGAAATTTTGAGAGGCACTCTTCTTGCCTCTCAAAAGTGAGCATACCAGTTTCTTCTGCCGGAACCAGGATTAGATAGTTTTGCTAGTAGCCATCCATGCACAATAGAATCATAGAATCATAGATTTGAAATAGACTACTAGGCCCATCCAGTTGAACCCCTGCTATGCAGGCATACGCAATCAAAGCACTCCTGACAGAGGGCCATCCAACCTCTATTTAAAGACCTCCAAAGCAGGAGACGCTACTGAGGGAGCATGTTTCACCGGTGGGTTTTTTCGGTAAAACATATAAAGTAGATTTGCATACTGATTACATGTGGATATTCAATGATCTTGTGAATGAGACAGAAGAGAAGATAAAAATAACTCCAGGTTTAGAGGGATGCAGGAAGAGAGGGTGTGGAAAAACAAGCAAAACCCTATAGAGTGGCACACAGTTAGTGAGTATAGGCATGCAAATGTTGCTAATTCTAACAAGAACGAAGCACTGAAACCCACCTAATCCTGCATTTTTCATTAGAGAGAAAAATGAAAATAAAGGAAAGAAAAGAGGGAGGGAGTAAGCATTGATGTTTCTTTAATAAATAGGAATAAAGGAAGATGCCTATATCCTTTAATCCATCTAGCCCAGTATTGTCTGCTCTGTCAGGCAGGGGTTCACCAAGATCCTAGGCAGATGTTTTTCCAATAATGTTGCTTCCAGCTACAAATGACAGCAGTGATGTATTCAAGTCTTTTACTTCAAGTCTCAAGTCTCTACAGTCAAGTCTCTAACTTCAAGTCTAACTTCAATTCTCAAGTCAAGTGTCAAGTCCTTGCAAGATACTTTCAAGTTGAGTCTCATCTTGAGTCTCAAGTCTGGGAGCCAGTTTAACAGAAAAAAGGAAGTGGTGGTGGGTTATACAGGTCGGAGTCATTGAATCAACTTGAGTCCAAGCAATTGACTAGCATCTATATCACTGGTTGTTGGTCCCCCACAAGACACCCTGAGAAAAACATTGCTTCAGAGGGTCCTGCATAAAAGCACTTCATTGAACCATTTTTAATAAGTTTGTATGCAGAACCTGATTTCCCCCCGGTTGTTGTTGTTGTTGTTGTTGTTGTTGTTGTTGTGTCCCTTTCAGCCTTTTCCATGTTATGGTGACTTTAAGGCAAGCCTATCATGGGGTTTGCACGACAAGATTTTTTCAGAGGGGGTTTGCCCTTGCATCTCTCTGAGGCTGAGAGAATGTGACTTCCCCAGGCTCACCCAGAAGATTTCCATGGCTGAGAGGTGACTTGTTCTTCAGAGCCCTTGTCCAATGCTCAAACCACTAAACCATACTGACTCTCAACTGTCAGCTGTCTCTTTTGTAATGCAATGTATTTGGGCATGGTTTGTCCTTGAATAGGCAATTAAGACCTATTAGCAAAATTTTCTAAATTTACAAAACATCTGCCAAGTACAAAATACCTGCTAAACTAGTTTGCTGGCATGGATCAACAGAGATGCCAGTATATTTTTACAGTCTTTGGGACATGGTTTTTGGACTGTAAGCTTCCAGAGCAAAGTCATTTCTGATTTATGTTGACCCTAAGGCAAACCTATCATAGGGCTTTCTTGGCAGAATTTGTTCAGAGGGGGTTTGCCATTATCTTCCTCTGAGGCTGAGAGTGTGTGACTTGCCCAAAGTCACCCAATAGGTTTCTATGGCTGAGTGGGAATTCAAACTTTGATGTCCTAGTCCAACACTCAAACTGCTACATTGTGCTGGTACACACACACACAAGTAAGGAGAGATGATACTCAAAGGGCTGGAGCAGATGGGCAGGAAAGAGCAGCTCGATACTGGGTTTTCTGAAAGCAGATTGAAACCCTGCTGTCCACACAGCCCACCCCCAGGTGAGCAGAACAGCCACAGACTGTCCATACCATGTTGCATCAAGCTGCACTGGGCATTTATTTTATTTTTTGTCACCTCACCACGATGCATGTGCACCTTCGCACAAACACACTGCCTGAGACTTCCAGTTACCTCCCTCTTCCTCTCAAAATGCCATTCCATTGGACACCTGCCTGTATGATTGGCCACGCAGTCGCATGTGCAATGCACTGCCTGTATAGTGCATCAGTGCATCATTGTGCCCAGTGATAAATTGGCAAAGCACAATCATCACCCCATACATGCCTCCTTCACACACACACTCACCCCAAGCCCCCCTTTTGGACTGTCTGGTTTGTGTATCTTGTAATTACATCCATTGCATTATTGGTGATGGCAATTTTGCTTTATTGCAGTCCCATACTGGTGGGGTAGGCTGTTTATATGCTAGTGTGCATTTTCTGCCATCAGTTGGAGTATCCCAGCTTCTTTTTGCTCCAGTTTTGAGCTCTGAACATGTCTTAATTTCACTTTCCACCCGGTTTTACCTTGTGCGTTGTCTACACACTCTGCCTTCAAAGTAGTTAGAAGCCTCTTGAGGTAGAAGACTACCTCAAAGCCTCTCTCTTTGATATGAGAGTAGGAAAATTTTGTTTTGTAGACAAATGTGGTATTGAAGCCCACTCATCTGTGGTCTAACATGGTGCAGTCCTGAATTCTCCAGATGTTGTCCACCCCTGAATTAGACAAAGAATGAAGATGGCTCAAGCTATGACCTTCATTGTCATTCACTTAGTTGAACCTTAGTTCCATAGGTGATCTTGGATAAAACCATTCTTAGCTTGCAAAGAATTGTTGTGAGATGGTAGCTATTTTACATACTAGCAGCATGATTCTAAACATCTAAATAGACATGGCATTCCAAGAGGCCAAACTGGTAGCTGGAATGACCACAATGTGTATATGAGCTATAAGGCAACTAGAAAACATGATGTAGGAGATGTATGAATGCAGCTTTAGAGTGTGTGTTGGAAAAATCAAGGCCAAGGCCATGCCATGCCAATGCCCAATGCCACCCTATCCCAATGCCACCATCCCAATCCAAATCACATATACTTCAAGCTGTTGTTCAGCCCAAAGGGGGCACACACACAGACCTCTTTTGTGCTAACAGTGTTGGGGAGGGATTGGAATGGGTGACTCTAATTTGGAGAGGAGGCATTTTGAATCTGGGTCATGCTATGGGGGAAACCATTAACGTCCTTTCCTCATGTTATAAACTAATAATTAAAACTTTTATTTGTACTCCGCTTTTTGTTAAAACATTCAAAGCAGCTTACAGTGTTAAAAATGATACAGCAATATATACAAAGTATCCTACCTTAAAAAAGAATTAAACAATTAAGTATTAAAATTACACACATAATGAATAAAACAATTAAAACAATAACGATGGGCAGAATCATTATGTGGGGAAGTCATTACATGGCCCGGCCGATTAGTTTATTCTGGGAAGATACTGATCAAGTTTTTTGTGGTTTTTTTTGGGTTATGTGGCCATGTTCTAGAAGATTTTCCTCCTGACGTTTCGCCAGCATCTGTGGCTGGCATCTTCAAAGAATGCTTGCCTGGAAAAAGTGGGTATATATATACTGTGTAAGCACTCACCTGTGCTAATTTTTTTGCTGGCACTCAAAATCCAGAAATGGTGACTAGCAGTGAATCTGCAGTGATCAACATTAGTGCAGTAGAAGATGGCAAGATTCTTTATTCTCTTGGAAGACTAAAAGCAATTCCAGTCTTGCTTTGGTTACAGGAAGTCCCTGATCTTGATCAATGTATACTGCAATCAAAATATTGATGTTGCACAAAGAGGAAGTAGGTGGTTTCATGTGATTTTTCCCTATCTGTCTCACTGAACTGAGCTCCCTTGCATTGCTTAATAAATAAATAATAAGAATGACCTAAAGATGACACTGAGAGATTGAGGGCACAGAGTCATCCGAAGAATCCTCACTTCTCATTAGTCAAAGCTACACAAAAGAAGGAAACAGACATAAACCTCAACTCTATAACAAAGAGAACATAGGTTATGCCTCATACTACAGGGGTATTACATTTAGGGGCTAAAAAGCAACTTTAGTCAAAGCTTGAGGAAATGATGTATTTTAATGATCAAAGAGGTAGCATTTATACAGATCCATAAAGGAGATTGGTGATGCTGTAGGAATTGCAACTGTACCACAAGCATTTCTGAATTTACTTTTGTATTTCCCTCTCTTCTTTGCCACTTTAAAGATGTATCAAAATTACCTACTGTGAGCCATTTATTAGCACTATAGAGCATGAGAATGTTGATCATGTCATAATAATAAAGGATAGCATGAGCATCATGGAAGGGAAGGCTTCCCCATCTTGCCTTGGCTGTACACAATCTTTCAAAGTAAATTTTCCTTATTATCCTGAGTTTTAGCCTAGCAGCTATGGGTCAGAGCAGAGCTTGGACACTTTTTTGACTACAGCTTTCACTGGATGATTCTGGGAGTTATAATCCAAATTACTGTCAATACTGTGAGAGGGCAGTATCATTTGCTGGAATTGCTTGCAGCTCGTTGATGATAGACTCCAATAGTGAGCTCAGCTGGGAGCTGTAGGTGATAACTGGTATGGTGTTCCATCATTTTCTGTTTTTGGTCAGTCTTGTAGTAGATTGTTCCCAGGTACCATCTGTGATGGTGACATACAGTCACCCAACCCTTTCCCTCTTGTGGCAGCACAATGAGTTTTGTTCTCCCACCACTGCCACCTATTTGTGACAAGCACTTGTACTTTTTAATATCTTTTCCTTATTAAATTGTGACACGACCACCTAGTCTTGTGTACACTAACTTATATGTGAAACTAATTCCCTATTTTAAAATATCAGTAGCATGGTTACTTATTCAAGTCCCAGACAAGCCGGTATGTGAACAATCATAAAACTTTATTTGAATGCTGGTTTGAACAGTGCTTCACTTGTTGAGATGCTTTATGCATTTGTTCCTTCCAAGTCTCACTTTCTTGGTTCCACATTGTTTCAGTTACAGTTTACTTCTCAACACTCTCTCCAGAAAACAAGTTACTTTTACCCAGGACCCACACAGTCCTTATATTAGGTTACATTTTCCGGGGTATAAGCTGACTGGGTGTATAAGACGAACCCCCCCCCCCCTTTTAACTTTTCCAGTTAAAATATAGAGTTTGGGATATACTCGCCATATAAGACTATCCCTCTTCCAACGCACACCAAATAAAAATTTAACAAAATCAGATTTGATTTCAACATGGTAATTTTAATTCAAAAGCTTATGACATGCAGGTACTTAGTAGGAAAACTTGTTATATACAAAGCCTGCTTGGATTGGACAGCTCTCCCTGCCTGCCCTGTCTCCAAGACTATCAGACCTGTAGTGCAAACATGGCTCTTTTTTCCATACCCTGGGCATCTCAGGTGCCTGCAGCTTGCTCCCCCCTTCACTTACACCTTCCTGGTGAGGCACCCACCATCGGGACCGCATTAAGTCACTTCTTTCCATGAATCCCGGTGAGTGGACTTTCTTCTACCATACTTGTACAGCACCACCCTTGCTGCTTTCATACGGTCACCGCATATGGTGGGGATGCGGCTGCGGCCGTTTTTGAGCTCTCCCCACCATATTTGGCGACCGCAGATTCTCCAGTCTGGCTTGGAAGTTTCAGCACCTGCCCTATAAGATGACACCCAGCGTATAAGACGACCCCTGACTTTTGAGATTTTCCTGGGCTAAAAAGTAGTCTTATATGCCAGAAAATACAGTACTTTCCTACACCACAACAACTCCTTCTCTCAGAGTTCTGTATTCAGGCCTTCCTTGAATGATCCACCCGGTCTTCCATGGACGCAGACCATTATAAAGAACACCCAAACAGCCCATCCCCTTGTCTCTTATTTTTAATTTAAATGCTTAATAGTTTTAATTGTTGTTTGTTTAATAATATTTATAGTGTGGTAATGTTGGGGGGAGGGAATTAACGGGATGTATTTTAACTGTATATTGTGTTTTATTTGATGTTGTGAACCACCTTGATCCTACAGGAAAAGCGGTATATAAATAAAACATTATTATTATTATTATTATTATTATTATTATTATTATTATTATTATTAT
>NC_056522.1:71408610-71478446 GCF_019175285.1 Sceloporus undulatus | reverse complement strand
CATATGTCCCGAGTCGTTCACTTCTGGACTCTAACCCTAACCGTCCCTATTTGACATTAACTGTCATCTCCAGCCTTCAATTTGATTGTCTAGCTCCAGCTCTCTCCTTATTTGTTATTGCTAGGCTAGCCAAACTCTGCCTTCTCTCCACACCATCCTTCTCTTGGTTTACCCCCCCCCCCACCTCATTGGGAGGTATTTTAGTTTGAGAAATGCTACTGCAAATCCATACATTTTGAGTCCCTGGCTTGTGGATCTGAGCAGATGTGATTGCACTGGAGGGCTTGGCTTGTACAATAGATTTGGCCATGGAAGCAGGAGCTGTGCAAATATGCGTAGTAATCAGTGGACTTTCAAAATAGGTTGTACTTAGACAGCCCCTGAGTCCACAAGTTCACACATGCTTTTAAGGAATTGTTATAAGGACAAGCTGGGATGTTGTACCATTTGAAAAAAAATGATACAGTTTTTTATATAGAGAGTTTCATCTTTTTAAAATGTGTTTTATTCTTTTAATAACTATCTGTTTTAATATTGTAATAATTTAATTCCTTTTTAATGTACTTTTTTCTATGTTTTTAATTGTACTGTTTTTTAATGTTGTGAAGCTACTCAGAGTCCCAGTTCTGAGAAAAGAGCGGGATACAAATAAATATAATAAATAAATAAATACATAAACTTGTATGAGTTGTTTATGGCTCAGGTGGATGGCAGAATGAAAGCTGATGAAATGCTGGTGGAACTTCTGAATGGATTCCTCTCTCTGAGTTCAAATTGTAAGATGAGGGCAGATAGCAAGGTTATTCATAAAGATTCCTAGCTACACCACTTCATAAAGCTGTTAAATGATGGGCCTTACAATCCTTTCCACTTATTAAAACAGAAAAAGCTTCAAGCTTGCAAGGGAGAATTATTTAGCCACAGAAAATAACAGGGAGCTGGCTGTGCTATTAATAAAGAATAAGTTAATTAAATATAGGACACTGATATGGATGTCAGACTGAAACCAGAGTTGTGGTCAGAGGAGACCACAAGAGACCACCCTGGAACATTGGGAGCATGAGTGAACACAGAAGCTGAACTCTGTTACCTATAGCTCATTAATGTTATTAACTTACACACCTTGGGATGCATAAGGGAAGTTTTTAATGATCATGCGATGCATGTGAAGGGTGGGGAAACATATCAAGGGGAAACATGTAATGGGTGGACTGGAAAATTGTGCAAAGGCAAGCAGGACCAAGCAAGCTGATTGGTCCTCCTGTATATGCTACGAGCCAAGCTAAACTTTAAAAGTGTTTGCAAACTGCTGATCTGGGTCCTAAAACCATCAACACCCACGTAGCTAGGTGTCTGTTTTGTCTTTGTTTTAATAATAATAATAATAATAATAATAATAATAATAATTTATTTCTATTTCCCACCTCTCCCTGCGGATCGAGGCAGGCTTACAGCAGTTAACAAATTTCAACAATAAAAGCATATTTCAACAATATTAAATACATAGCATAAAAATATATATACATTACAGCTGGTCGACTCTCCGTAAAAAACAAACACTACTGACAGAGGTGAGAATTTTACAGCAGGTTTGGTGGGTAGGCTCGCCGGAAGAAATCCGTCTTCAGTGCCTTGCTGAAAGCATCCAAGGTGGTAATGAGATGGATCTCTTCCAGCAAATCATTCCACAACTTGGGGGCCACGGCGGAAAATGCTCTGTGGGAAGTGGTGACTAACCTGGTATTTATGTAGTCTAGTGATTTCTTCCCAGTTGTTCTGAGAGTGTGTGTGGATTGTGTAGGGAGAGGCGTTCCCTCAAGTAACTCGGGCCCATGCCATTTAGGGCTTTAAAGGTAATAACCAACACTTTGTATTGCGCCCAGAAGCTAATCGGCAGCCAGTGCAGAGATTTTAATATTGGAGTTATATGGTCAAATCTCTATGCTCCGTTGACCAATCTAGCTGCTGCATTTTGTCTTCTGTCTTTTGTCTAAAAATAAACTCTGAGCTTCAAATCATGAAATGGCTGTCTGGACTTTGTTCTGTTCCTGCCTGTGACTGTGAGTTAGGACAGAGCTCCACAAAATGATGAAGAAAGTTGATGAAATGCTGGTGAAACTTCTGAATGGGTTCTTCTCTATAAGTTCAAATTATAAAGATATCATCAATATACCTCAGACACAGAAGAGGTTTCTTGAGGCAGAAGGTGAGAAGCAATGTTCCAGGACAGCCATGACAATGTTTCCATACTGTCAAAGTCGAAAGCTGAAGCCTTTCCCGGCCGGCAGCCATAGTTTTTTGTGGGTTTTTCAGGCTATGAGGCCTTGTTCTAGAAGTTTATTCTTGATGTTTCACCAGCAGCAGTGGCTGGCGAAACGTCAGGAATAAACTCTTCTAGAACACGGCCTCATAGACCGAAAAACCCACAAAAAGCAATTCAGAATATTATTCTTGATTGCCTATAGTCCATCTTTGTGTGGGATATAGAGTGATTTCACATCCATAGTGGCTAGAATGGTGTCCATTAGGATGCTATATACATATTGTATTTTGCTCAGGAAGTTAGCTATATTTGTAAGATATTTTGAGGTATTGTTGCCATATAGTCAAATAACTGAATGAATAGTATATACATGGGATTGTTTGCAAGCTGCCCTATTCCTTTTGTTGGCTTATTAGCATGTTGCACTGGAAGAAAACTTTAACCTCAACTAAATTTCTTGTGGGGTGGTGGTGGAAGTGTCTGTGTATTTTCTTCGTTAGCTTTCTTCTTTTCTCCCAGGGTGCCAAGGTTCACACTCCAACCTACTCTGCATCCATCTTCTGAATAGAACCAACTAGGCTAGATTAAATGTTCCTTATCCCATCTCTTGAAGTAAGTGAGAAGGAACGATCCCCTCATTTCACTTTGATCTGGGAAGAGCCTTGTTAGCAAAAATTTCTGCCTGGATTTCCAAAAAAGAAAATATGTTCCTTCTCTCTCTTGCATGGTTGGTATGTAATGCATAATGTATAATGACATCACCAGGGCCATATGTCTCAGGCTTTGACTCAGAAACCTCTGGGCCTGAGACATTCCTGAACTGGAGACCCTAAGTGTTAGTCCTGTTTAACAGCAAAGAGAGTCTTGAGGCCCCTTAAGTACTAACCATTTTAATTTGGCATAAGCTTTCATGGACTCCAGCCCACTTCATCAAATGCAACTGGGTTGCAATCCACAAAAAGTTCATGCCAAATAAAAATACAGTAGTTGATTTTTAAGCTGCAACAAAAATTATCTGTTGTGTTTGCTGTGACAAATGAAGATGGCTACCCTCCACATTCTCCCATTTAAGGTTCCACACATGAATTGACTAGCTCTAACAGTAACCGAACTAGTGTGTGGACCTTTATTGGTCTGAGCCAAAACCAAGATCAGTTCAGCTGTACATGATCTGGAACTGAAGAAAAACCTGAATCGTTTGAATTCCTGAGTCCCTGTCAGATTCTCCATCATCAGATCTTTTGTATTTCCATTAAGCACATCTGCAATCTGACATTACAATTATGAATTCTATTATTACTATATACTTTACTCCCGGATGCAACACTTCCTCTGCTAATTACATCAAGTAATGTTTATAGAGAAAGAGCTGATTATTATCTTAAGAACTCTTTGAGCAATTATTATAATCATCCTTTGAGAAGATCAGTGGAAGGTCACACTGATCTTGATCATTTGATATATCCTCCCCCTCCCTCCCTGACTTTAACTTTATATGGAGTCCTGGAAAAGAACAAAATGTCCTTTGAACTGTTCAGATCAGTGTCATAGGCAACAGAAGAGAGAAGCTAGTATTTTGGCTAACACTGTGCAAGGCTAGATAAGGGGATATGGAAACTGGAAGTTACAATTTCTCTTCTGGCATCTGCTAACTGGCATATGTTGTCTAGCCAGCTCTGCCACTAGGCAGAGACAAAAGCAGACAGTTCATGAGGCAATACTGGCAGTCTCTACAACCATTCCTCCTGAGTCTCCTGCTCATTCCTCTCTGTTGGAGGATAGAGCTGTTCTGTACTCTAAACCAGCCAGCTACTCTTGGAGGTGCCGTGTTGGAAATGCAACAATGCTCAGTATTTAAAGAGTTAAATATGTCTTCGACAGAGCAGCAGTGATAGCTGTTAATGTAGTTTTCAGTGACCAACATCTCTTATCCACCCATCCTAACTTCTCTATGGGGTCATTCACACATTGTTGCTCTTTAGCGCAACTATGTGAATAATTTCAATCATGCATTCCAGATGTGCTGTTCACACTATGGAACCGCATCTATGTACATCTTTGTGAGTTCAATTGCTCATATGTGTTAGCACTCAAATAAACATGGAGTCGATGATGCGGATATATTTGAAGCACGTTCAAGGCATACAGAGTTTTATCCAGGTTTATCCTGGGTCTATTCTCTTCAGTTATTCACGCAGCTGAGAATGTGAATCTTTTAGAAAAGCTCAGGGAAAACCCTGACATCGATTATCCTGGGCTAAATGGGGTTTTTTTTTGGCAGCCCCCCCACTTAATCAGATGCATTCAAAATGCATGTGAACAATGAAGACTCAACCCAGACTCTACTTGGATTATTTTTACCATTTGAATAATCCCCAAGATGTAAACATACTTTTATGGATGTTTCCTATGAAATCCTGAGATTTGCATTTTAGGGAGGGATATTCAGAATTCTCAGGCAGAGAGCTTTAATGCCACTAAAAACTACAAATCTTATGATTCCATAGGATGTAGCCATGGCAATTAAACTGGAAACATAGTGCTATAACTGTATATTGTGAATGGAGCCCTTATTAGAAGAGCTGGCGACAGGAGATGAAGTTCATGAGTCTCAGCTTACTTGAGGCTTTAAATTCTTCTCAAGAGACCTTCTGAGGTTCCTCACAAACAACACTTCCCTCAACAAAGATTCCCTCCTAACCACAGTCTGCAAGGGTGGAAAAAATATTTTCCCTTTGGACTAGGGCTCAAGCCAAGATGGTGCTTTCCTCTTCTTTCCTGTGTACAGAAGCCAAATGGACAGAAACCTGGTAGTGACAAATGTGATTGTCAAATCATACATTTGAACATTTCACAGATGAAAACTGAGAGACATGTAGCCAAGCAATGTCAGAGTGTGGTCAAGTTGGCGAAATGTATTAATGAGGGGAAAAACACAAGCTAGGAGAGGCTGCAGCAGTTTGTTTTTGCCTGAGCCTACAGGGAAAGGTAAGATTCCATTTTCTTTTCTTTTCTCCTCTCCGCTCCGCTCCGCTCCTCTCCTCTCACTGAGTTGAGTGCAAACCATGTTTCCCCTTTGAACTTAGTTTGCACCATGTAAGCAAGCTGAAGATTACAAAAGCAGCTGAAAAAGTGAGATGGCAGAAGATTAGGCAGGACTGTGTGTGCTAAACTGGGAAGGTTAGAAGGCTTGCCCTGGGGCTACAGAGCAGGCTATCTCTCTGGATCTGCCGCTTAAGGCAGCCATCTCAGCCAGCCTAATGGCAGGACCAGCTATGACCTGCTTTTGAATTGTTGCCTAATTGTCAGCACAAAATGTGATTTCCTCTCTCAGGTCATCATTCTGCTTCCCCCTGCTCCTTTCTCCCTCTTTTAAAAATATTCTGATTTCTTAAAACCTCAATTGACTCTAACTATAGGTTCTGTTTCCTTAAAACTCCTTCAGCAAGCCAGAATGTGCAGGGGGCTGGTAATGGAATTCAGAGAAAGGTTCATGAGCTTTCATTCCCTCTCTCTGCTTAGTAATTACCAAAAATTGTTACTGTCTGACAGTAACTTATATTTGGCAGACTATTCAGGATTGCTCATCCAGAAAGAGAGAGAAACTGTAGTGACACTCTTTCATCCTATTAACATGTTGTCATTTAATTGTATCTATTTCAAGGCCTTTTTAGACTGCCTCAATTTCAAAAAGATAAGAAGGGTGCATTTTAAAATATGAGTCATATTTTTCTTCCTGTGTTTAAAACTATAGATAGTAAAGGCAAGGCCTTCTTGCCCTTTTACCTTTTGTGCCATTGAGTTCCCTAACTGTTGTTTTTAATAGGCTATAGGCAGGTATGGTTTGCCTAAAATTGGAGTGTGTTGCCAACTTTTATTCTCATAATCAGAACACTGTTCATCTCATCAAAAAAGGGCATAGCTTTAACGCATCCAGAAATTGTGACAGACACCTCAACATCTGACAGAGAGTTTGTGGTTGTTAACAAGTGCCAGTGCCTATTCTCAAGTTAAAAAAAATTAAAATCAAGAGTTGGGGGCTGCCATAACTTATTAGAACATAGTAGAAGATATTCTGAAATCTGACAAAGTGTTTTTCATGATCACCCTAGTTGCAATGGCCAGTTGAGTGGCTTCCAGGAACCACAATGCAGTGAGGGCAGGGAGCTGCCATAATTCATTGGGTATAATCTTTAAAGGGCTGGAAAATAGAAATGGCTTTCTGATGCATTGCTACTGTAACTCCTGAGATACGGTGGGGGGAGAAAATGGGAAAGAGCTAAGGTAGTGCTGCTTTGAGAGGACAGGGAAAAAGGAGAAGGCTCTCTGAAGTTCTGTAGATAAAGATTCCTAATGTTCAAAAGAAGGATAGAAAAACAGGAGGACCCACTTTGGCTTGCCAGGTACAGACAAAGGTTGCACTGGATTCAGCTATAAAACAGGGAAAGGCTTTATTTTAGTAAAATTGCTGAGTCACCAAAAAAAAAAAAAAGATTTCTGAGATTGAAAATGGGAGAGGTATCTGTGAGATTGTTACTTGCTTTGACTGTCCTCGAGTCGACCCTGACTCATGGCAGCCCTGTGGATGAGACATCTCCTATCCTCCACTGCTCTACTTAAGTTCTGTAATTTAGTCCTGTAACTGATTGGATCTATCCATCTGACATGCAGTCTTCCTCTCTTTTGCACCTGATATATTTCTGATGTTTTTTAAAAAGGGAAGTAGGAAAACAGGAGTCTTATGGAGTCTTATGGACCCTTTTTGAGGTAATAGAAATGAACCCAGGCAGTGCCAGGTGCAATTTAGTGTAAAATAAAAGCAGGAACTGTAGCAGGTTTTTCTGCTACAGGCTGTACCTGGGTTTTCCCAGGCTGCACAATCTTAGTAACAGATGAATGAAGTGTGGCTTTTACCAAAGCATGGAAAAGTATTTGGACTACAGCTTTCAGAATTTATCAGCCAGCATTACTAGTAGTCATGCTAGTTGAGGGATTCTGAACCATGTCTAGAGGAGGATGACCAAGGTGGTAAAAGTTCTGGCAACCAGGCCCTTGGAAGATTGGTCGACAGAGATGGGTATGTTCACTCTGGAGAAGAGAAGACTGAGAGATTATATGATAGATACCAGTATTTTTAAATATCTAATGGGTTGTCATGTGGAAGATGGAGCATGTTTAACAGATTAAAATGATAAGGAAAAAGATTAAAACTAAACAATATGAAGAAGCTCCTGATGATAAGACCTGTTTTGTAGTGGGAAAGTCTTCCTTGGAAGGTGGTGCACTCTTTTGTTGGTGATTATGAAACTGTTTTAATGGCCACCTGTTGGGAATGCTTTAGTTGTGGCTTCTTACTTTGGCAGGAGTTTGGGCTAAATTATCTTTAGAGTTCCATATTCTACTTTATTATTATTATTATTATTATTATTATTATTATTATTAGTTTTATTTATACCCCACCTTTCCATGTGATCAAGGCGGCTTACAACAGAGTCTCAAAATACAAAGCAAAACAATGCACAGGAAAAAAAACAATGCAATACCATACAATGCCAACAATATAAAAATACAGTACATAATACATAATACAATGCAGAAAAAAACAGTATAATACAAAGCAGAAAAAGCAGTATAATACAAAGCAGAAAAACAATCCCCTGACCTGACAATAAAACCTACACCCCCCTCTCAAATTCCCTCCCTCCAAAAAGACCGCAACAGCGGCGCCAGGCAAATTGTCCTTGGCGCTCCTCCCCGATGGTATAGGGGTAAAGGAGAGTCCTTTGGGCTGCAGCCCAGATGGAAGCGGGCGGGCGGGCGGCGTCCTCTTCGGGGAGGCTGGCGAGCCGGCTTATGAGGGGCTGCTCTCACCTGGCCCCTCCCCTTTCAAAGACGCCGCCGCGGCGGCAAACAAAGGGTCCTCACCAGGGCCGCTGCCAGGTGGAAAAGGCAGCGGCGTCCTCCGGGGCAGCAGGGAGTCCCTTGGGCCGCAGCCCAGATGGAAGATGGTCAAAAATGTAGATTTAATGGTAGCTAGACAATTCAATACAAAGCCCTGAAGAAGAAAGTGGACTCATTGATTCTTTATATAACTGTTTATGACAGGGGTAGGCAACCTGCGGCCCGCGGGCCAGATGCGGCCCGGCGAGGCCTTGGGACCGGCCCCAGCCCGGTCCTGCCGCCGATTGCCACCGGGGACTTTGGCCTCTCGCGCGCAGGGGCAAGGGGGGCAATTGTCTATAGATGCCTCAGAAACATGCATTTATATTAACTTTTTTTAAAAAATCAGCAATTTTTTTTTTGCATGTCCTCCATTTTTTTAAAAAAGTGTCCACCATTTGAAAATGTTGTCCTACATTTGTCCTGTTTTATTTATTTATTTAAATTTTTTTAAAAATTATTTAATTAGTTATTTTTTGGCTTCGGCCCCCCAGTTGTCTGAGGGACAGCAACCCGGCCCCTGGCTCAAAAAGGTTGCCTACCCCTGGTTTATGACAATGGCATAAGCTGCAAAATTAACAAGTACAGGCTTCACAATTGCAAAATGAATATTTGGATGACTTCTTCATATGATGGTACATCTCCATCATGTACATTAATAAGAAAGGTAACAGCATCACATCACCAACATTGCTCAACTCATTATGGAATTACCTACATTAATGAGCCTTTTCATTGACTCATGGTATAACTACAGATTCTCAACAGAACATTTAAATAGAAATTAGATTAATGTTCTTGATTGTTTACCAGTGCTACAGTCACAATGTAATTTGTATAGTTGATTGCTGATTATTTATTACATTAAACAAAATACAATTATTCATTTAAAACAATGTTCTTCACACTCACACTCTCCTCCAGTATTTCAAATGTGTTGCTTTTCTTCCTATCAGCTTCACTCTCCAGCTTTGACACCCCTATACAGAATTTGGAAATATTGTGGCACCATGATACCTGGATGGGATGCGGTGGCTCAAGTGGTTAAAGTGCTAACTTTGTTGATTGCAAGATTGGCAGGTTGGCAGTTCAAGGCCTGGGTGCTGCATGATGGAGTGAACTCCCATCACTAGTCCCAGCTTCTGCCAACCTAGCATTTCGAAAGCATGCAAATTCAAGTAGATACAGTAAATAGTTACCACTCCAGTGGGAAGGTAAACAGCATTCTGTGCAATCATGCTACATGATCACAGAGTAGTCTCTGACAATGCTGGCTTAGTAATGGAGAATAGCACCGTCCCCTATGGTCGGACATGACTTGATAACCTTGTCAATGTGGAATATCTTTACCTTTTTATGATACCTAGACACCTGAAACTTGGCATGTATACATAGGGGATCCTAGAGATATGTACAGTACAGTTGCCCATGTGGTTTTTCATACTGTACCACTCACCCAATGAATTTGCCTAGAGACCTATACAGAAATCAATGTGTCTGATCTGATCGCAATTTCATCTTGAATATTTACAGAAGTCTGACTACTAGTGAAGATGGCATTGCATGCTACAGAAAGACTTGAAGAGAAAGGGGGAAAAGAGGAAGATTCTTTGAGTGACTGGGTGAGGAAAGAAAAATAGCATCTGAGGATGTATCCACACTGCAGAAATAAAGCAGTTTGACAGCTGTCATGGCTCCATCTTTTGGAATCCTGGGATTTGTAGTTTGGTAAGGCATTCAGCTTGATCTGTCAGAGTTCTCTAGTGCTTCACCCCAAATACTGTATAATACAGTCATGGCAGTTAAAATTGTATCAAATGACTTTATTTCTGCTATATGGATACCCACTGATTGAGAAAGTTGAGAGAAATAGCAGTTTACATCATGGGAGAGACGGCACAGGAATAGTTATGTGGGTTTGGTGGGTAAGGAAAGAGAAATAGTAGGTATGAGGACTGAAAGAAATAGCACTGAGATAGAATGGGGACCAAGGGATTTCTGAGCCATGAAATTATGGGTTCTTCTGCTGGTAAATAATAGATGATTAGTCGTAGCAACTCAGTATCTGAAAGGCTCCAGGCATTTATTCCTAGTTTTGGGAATAGGTGAATATTTTGTAAAAACCTCTTTCAGAGTCCACACCAGTTCATAAATTATCCATAGTAAAAACATTTTGGCAGGGCAACCTACTACTATGTAGAAAAGGTCTGTTAACTTTATGGCATTTGTTTAGTAATGGATTGCTGCTTCCTTTGAAACAATCACACAGGAGTCATAACGCATTGTCCAAAAAAGCATTATCCAAGAGACTCTGCGGTCAGCATTTAAGTATTTTCATGAGATGCCAAGATATACACCCCCCCCTTTTTAATAAATAAATAAATAAATAAATAAATAAATAAATAAATATGTGTGCTTGATGCTTCAGGAAATGAAATAATCAGACAAGCTTTGAGAATTACTGTTAAATAGGTAGCTTTTTCATGGAGACAACTATGCCAATGTTTTCATTTTACCAACCATAATTTACAAGACTTTGTATGGCATGGCTCTTCTAGTGGACTGCAAGTAGAAGCCTGTTTTACAAGACATGGAAAGAAAAAAGCAATGTAAGGTTACTCCTTCATTACCTTATTTGATAATTTTGTTTTATTGCCTCCTAGTTTCTGCTCAGGAGTGTTAGTAGGGGGGTGCAGGAGGTGTGGGCTGCACCAGGTGACACCCTAAGGGAAGGTGACACCACTGTTCTCCAAACATCTGCCTTTTGGGAGAAATTGGCTGTTGTATTCACCTATGTTTCTTTAAAACACTGGGGATGGTGTGAGTGGAATTAGGCTCAGTGGGAGGAGAAAGGAAAAGCCACAGTTGTTGTTTTTTTAAATCTTTTAAAACATCACATCTTACCAAATTTAGGCTGTGCATATGATATTGTGATTTCAAGGTATAATTTTAATTTTGATAGTTGTTTATGTCACAATTATTACCATTACATTCAGTGATATACAGGAATTATGATTTATGAATAACGTTAGTAGAAAACAACATTAGTCAGGATTCTGTGTGTGGGAGGAGATCAATGGGTGTGTGTGACACAGTGAGTTATTGCTCTAGGTGATGCCAACCCTAGTTTGTGTAAAGGGTCTTCACTGTCATAATCAAATCCTTGTTCATTTTGGCTCATGAGAAGGAGCATTTCATGAATACAGATTGCAGTTTGGCTAGATGAGAAAGCAAGGACACCCTTCCTACATGCTTCCAATCTGCTAGTCAAAATGCAAGCATGAATGTTTATTGGCAGTTCCATGTGGTTAGGATTCCCAAAAACAAAATCCCAGTAGAACTATGTTAGCTTTCATGATTGCAAGAAAAGTTTTAACAGTTAAGATAGTGTTATGTCAAAAGTCAGGCTGTGAGGCTGAAAGTTTGAGCACTCTTCATAGTCAATGGCCATCAATGTTTCAGGAGTTTCATTTAGACTATCTGACTTACCTTAAAGACATCTCTTTGAAGGTCGGCCAGAGAACACTCCTCTGTTTGAAAATATCTTCACTTTCAAGCATAGTCTAGACCAAATGTTTTATAAAGATCAGGAACCATCTGAAAGGAGAGTTACAGAAGCCAAAAAGCTATCCATCAGTGATTAGCAGAATTATGGCACCAGACTGAACAGACACATGGGTCCACTGTTCACAGCCTTCTCTACTAATGATGAGACCAACTGCAGTTCTATTTAAATTGTAGTGCTTCTTCCTAAATTAGCCATCAAACTGTAGGCAAATCATTGTCCTCTTTTCAGGGATTGCATTTTCTTATACATGGCCAGAGGACATAAATTTAATGCTATCTATCAGCACTTCCTTGTCTGTGTGGTTTTAGAAGATCACAGAAAGTGGTATCTCTATTGTGGTCTTTCATTACAGCATAATCTTGGACCCATCTTTCATTCTAGACCTATGAAATCTTTCATTGGTAGTGTCTAAGGGCCTGAAATCCAGACTTTGCTGCATGCAGCTAGGCTTCTCTGTCCCCTTCCACCCCACTACAGCACCTCCAACTACATGTAAATATAACACAAAGGATCAGGGGACATTGCTGCATTCATCAAACAGTGGTAAAGTGAGGAGTGGTGATGTATGCAAATTGGGCATATTCCATTGGATGTCAAATCCTGGATCCAGCCTCGTCAATGACTATATCACAAACCACAGAATGCATGTACTCCTTATGGGGTAGGAAAGATTTATTCATAATCGAAGTTGCAGTTAAGACCAGGTTACTGGTCATTATTTCAAATGCTACTTTCAATTAGCATTAAAGTCACCACCAGCACATAGCTGGAACCCAAGGGGGAGGGGGTGAATCCTATTGATACTAAAGAGATTTTTCTCCTTCTGCATATATGGAAGAGGATGAGTTTGAGAGTCTAATAATTTGTTGTTGTTAACTGCCATAAAGTTGATCTCAGTTTTTGGTGACCCTATGAATGAGAGACTTCCAAGTCACCCTGTCACCAACAGCCTTGCTCATGCCTTGTAAACTCAGGGCTGTGGCTTTCTTACTTGAACAGTCTATCCACCTATAATGCAGTCTTTCTCTTTTCGTGTTGCCTTTCACCTTGCCAAGCTTTATTGTCTTTTCTAGAGTCATGTCTTCTCATGAAATGTCCAAAGTACGGCACTCTCAGTTTAGTCATCTTGGCTTCCTGAAAGTGCTTAAGCTGGATTTGCTATTGGATCTATTTATTTGTTCTTTTGACAGTCGAGATCAGAGCAGAACTCTCCTCCAGCATCACACCTCATGGACACGGGAGGCCCTACCTTCAGCATAGGCTTTTGCCTTATATGAACACAGAATCCCATCACCACTATATGGTAGTGTCATGGTGGGAGACTCTACTAAGAACAATTATCTCCTCCTTAGCACACACCCCATCTTTGTAATTAATTGAAGCAACAGTGGCTATGGAACATCATAGAACATACAGTCATCCCTCCTTATCCACTTACTTTTTATCCACAGAGTCAAGCATCCACAACTTGAAAATATATTCTAAAAATATAAATTCTAAGAAGCAAATCTTACTTTTACCATTTTATATAAGGGACATCATTTTGTTATGCCACTGTATTTAATGAGATTTGAGAATCCACAGATTTTGGTATCCATGGGTGGTCCTGGAACCAAACCACAGTAGATACCAAGGGCCCACTGTATCTACAGACTGTCTGGTCTGATGCAGAATTCAGTGAAATTGACTGCCAGGGGAATGTGTACAAAACAGCGACCTGCATTCTTTGGAGACTCTTGATTCTAACTCAGTACTCGGGAAGATAAAATGAGATGAGCTCTTGTTGGTTGTAATACATCAAATACAATAAACAGACGTGTTTTTCTTCTTACTACACCTCCATGCCTGGAAAAACTGTACCAGCTGAATTCCTATTGCAGAAGGTAGGAACAGAAACTCTGTTGGATAAACAGCTGGAAAATCTGGGAGAAACACTGATGTTTTCAGGAGCTTTGAAGAGCAGAAAATGAGCTACATATGGCATAATCATACTGGATATTGGGACATTACCTTTTATAATGAGCAAATGGTAGGCAGCATAGCTGTGGGATCTTGCCACAGTTGCCAAGTTTGAAGAATGGATAGCTCAATCAGCAAAAGTCAGCTTGTTTATGTGTAGGAGCCTTCCCCGATCTAGCGTGTTGCAGATGTGTCTAGTGGACTGGGGATGACAGGGTTTGTAGTACAATGCACCAGGCTGGGAGAGGCTAAGGCATAATTTGGACAGTATAAAGTACATTATATCAATAAATTAAAGCCCAGCTGTAACTTTGTGCAAAAATGAATGTGACAATTAGGTTGGTTGATGTAAATGGATAAAGCAAGCCAAGGAAAAATTTGTTTACTAATTTGTGAATGTCAAGCTTTGAAATGAGAGCCTGGAGAATAAAGCCTCTCTTTCTTCCTGACAGGAGAGTGTGGGAGGGAAGAGTTCCAGGAGGGGAATTAACAGCACTCACCCTCCATAGTCCTCACCCTGCATGCTATGACTCTACCCCACCCTACCCCACCCACACAAATTCACATCCCATGTAGCAACTAAAGCCTCCACGGATGACAAGGAAGGCTTCTTAAAACATTGACTGGGAGCAGAGCACTTAGGAGGAAAGGAAGATCTAACCCTCCCATCCCTATATACTGAGAGCCATTTCAGCCGTCTTATACTATCACATGCATTCTGATTAGGATTATAAAATGCCACTATTGTCACTAGTATAGTTTTTTTTAATCTCATTATAGTGAGGGGTGGGACTATTTAAGTCAGGGGTGGGCAACTGTGGGATGCTAGGAGGCTATAATAGCACCCCGGGATGCATCCACCCACTGCACCCACCCACAAAGAGTTTTTAAAAGTTCCTACAGAATGCCTTCTATGGGGTGTGGGGACATTTTTAAAGCAGTTGAAAAGGTGGGATGACAGAGGATTAATTGGGACTGTCCCTGCCAAGCTGGCATAGTTAGAGGCTATGCTTCCTTTTCTTTTCTTTTCTTTTTTTAAGAAAGGGCTTCTCCTAGGCCCAAAATGGAAAGGATTTCCTTTTCCATAGAAAGCATTTAGGGCAAAAACTTTATTTTTTAAAAAATTGGGGGATGACTTCCTGGGGAACCCGAGAAGCATAAAATTGCCCCCCCGGGGGGGGGGGGGGGGGAAAGAAAAGCAGTGGGCTGCATGTTGCCCACCCCTGATCTACATGGTGGTTAATGTTTACGTGTGGATGAGAAAGACTGGGATGGCTGTTCTCCCACTTGTGTAAGGGCTCTCTTGGACCTTATCACACTATATAAATAATTTTAAATTTTGTAAAGTCAAAGGCTTTCATGGCCGGCATCCATAATGATGCCCCTGACTTGGTCAACTTTTTAAAATCTTTCTGTTTCTCTGCATTTTCCAAATTTCATAAATCCCACCTTGATGTTTGTGTATATGTGCATTATTAAACCATCTGTCAATATATGGCAATCCCATGAATTTTGTAGGGTTTCCTTTGACAAGGAATACTCAGAGAAGTGCTTTACCAGGTCCTTCCCTTCAAATATAGCCTGATGACAATATAGATAGGTTTCTATATGCATTCCTAAACATACCAGTAAAATATCTTCTTGTGCTTCTTGTGCTAAGTGTTTCTTCTTTTAGGTGTATTAGGAAGGAATAAAAAGAGACAGCAGCTGCTTGGCATCCCCTTCTTACTTTCCCCAGCTGCCTGGACCAGTTCCAGTTAGCATTAATAAACAAGTCTGAAACGATGGCTGTGATGCAGCTACCAAAGAGTAGAAGGCGTAGCCTCATATGGGCTAGCAGCACAGTGTGGAGAAATTAATTTTTTGGACTACAGCTTCACAATCCCCCACTCCAGCCTTCAAGTTTTTTAATTTTTCCAAGTTCTGACTTCAGGATGACAATAGTGGAAGGAGAAAGAGAAGCAAAGACAGGGTAAAACATTCTTGCACATTCCTTTACCAGGCCCAATTATTTCAAGCTCTTTCTGGAGCTATCTTAACATATGCCATTAACAATTTCTTTTAAACATATAAAATAGCACATATTTGATTACCTATATAATATCACAGCCCCCATACTATATATACCATACCAGCTAATAGGAATAACATATTATAACCATACATGTATGGTCATATATCATACCCATGATCAAAACAGGGTTCCCTAGCTGAATATAATGGCAGGATTAGCCCACCTTGCTTCCATAGTTGTGCCTCTACACAGAGGTGTCATTAGGGGGTGCAGGCCATGTCAGATGACACCCTAAGAAGTGGTGACACCAGTGGTCCCCAAATATCTGCCTTTGGGCAGAAATGAGTTGTGGCATTCACCTGCGAGCATTTAAAACACTGAAGAGATGGTATAAGTGGGGTGAGGCTCAGTGGAAGGCTTGAGAAGAGTGTTTCCATGTTTACCACATACCTTGACTTCTACATAGAGATTGACTTTTCTTTTTAAAAACAATCAGGTGCTTGGAATCCAGTGTAAATGATGGTCCAGAGAGAATCTCGCTAAAACCCTGCTATCTGGAGAGATTATCACACACACACAGGATAGGGATGGGATCGCTCCCGCATTCTTATCCCCATCCATGATAGTGATCATGCTAAAGTTTTTCATAATGTAGCACTGATCCTGTCATTATGCTGTCACTGAAACAGCATTGCATTAATGAGTGAGTGAGTGAGTGAGTGAGTGAGTGAGTGAGTGAATTTATTACGGCACTTGGCCAGCACAAAAAAGATAAAACAATGGCATGATTTGCAGGGTGTCAGATATACAGCACAGAGATAAATGCATTATTTTCCTACAAAAGTATATATCCAGATGTCAAGAAATCCACAACCCACCTCCCATGACCAGCATTGCATTAACGTGAACTCCTGTTAATGCAAAATGTCAGGCAATGACACTTCAATGATGAGACAATGACAGGATCAGTGTGATGTCATATGAAAGGCTTTCACGCAATCACTGCCACTTACACTTTCCAGATGGAATAATGTTCGGATAAGTGCAACATAATCTGAAAGTCCTTCCCGCAATCATGTGGGAAGGACAGGACAGAACCCTCATCTGATAATCTCCTTGGTGTTTTGACAACCCCACCTCTGGAGCACTTAAACTAACAGGAGCTGAGCTCAGTAGCATCACTAAGAGTGTGTGGGGAATGCAGTCTGCTCCTGGTGACACCTCAGTCCTCCTCCCACTGGTGTGTGTGCATGCGCAGTGCTTCTGCCCGCTTCTTCTTCTCTGCTAAGGGAGCCAAAGTATAAGGCGGGGCGAGTGCATGCCTCTCCTGGCTTCTCTGATGCCCTGGTTCTCTTTATTGAGGAGAAAGCCAAGACAGTGTAGAAGAAAGGGTAAGTGTGCAGTGCACCCCTTCTAGCTTCTCCACTACCCTTGCTTTCTCCACCGAAGAGGAAGCCAAGGCAGTGGAAAAGGAGATCGAGCATGGGCTCCTTCCATCCCCTCCTGCTGCCTCACTTGCCCATCCATCTGCCTGTCCCCCAGCAGCCCTGGGCTGACAATGGTGGACATTGGTCAAGTGAAGCAGTGGGAGAGAGGGAGGGCGGGGTAGGCCCTCATTGCTGTCGCCACCTGGCAGCCCTTTTTGGGTTTAGTTAGGTGATGGGGATTGGGGGAGACACATGAATGAGGCAGCAGGAGGGAAGGGGGGGGGAGAGAGAGAGAGAGAGAGAGGATAGGGCAGATTGCCATCACACACACACACACCCTAGCAGCACTTTCCAGACACCTGCACTGGGTGACACCAACACTAGTAATGCCACTGGCTGAGCTCATTTTGGGGCAGAAAGAGCTGGAGGTACTGCATACCAAGATTTGCAAATGAGTTGGATTTCAAATTAATTCACAAATAAAAAGAAACAGAACAGTGTGTGGTGAGTAAAATCGGAAGGCAGAGCTTTATCAATACCTTTGTTGGGCCACCAAAATAATTTTTTTTTAAAAAAAGTAAGATTTTGAGTACTTTGTTTTGTAATGCCTGATGAAGACTACTGAAGAAAATTTTTTTAAAATGTTACAGTTGTCACATTGCCTTGACACAAAGTGGTAAACATGTTCTGGGTGGCACTGTAGCATTTCCTGCCATGATTGCCATTTTGGACACCCAGAAGTGAAACTGGTCACTTTGAAAGGCCAAGTTTAAAGTTTGTTTTCACTGTTGCAGAATAGTGACATAATGAATCTACATTTAAAAACCTGTTTAGGTCCTAAACAAATGAGTGCAAGTGTTTTTGCACCCCAAAATTATTTTTTGGCCGAAACTTTCAGGATGGCTGGAAGGCCTGGGGAGGGGCATGATTTGCAACCCTGCTATTGGAAAGTTTGTTATTGTTGTGTGCCTTCCAAGTCATTTCCAGCTTATGGCTACCCTAAGGCAAACCTATCTTGTTTTGTTTTTTGTGGGGCAAGTTTCTTGACAAGGGGGGTATCATTGCCATTATCTAAGGCTGAGGGAATTGAAAGCACACTTTCTTAAAATAATGGTTCAACCATTGGCAGATCCTATCTTGGATTTTTCTCCCTCAACCTCCACACACAAAAGTAGTTGTTCTCCTTATGTTCACTGCAATGGCAGATGTGCCTCCACTGCATGACTTCAGACACACTGTTGTCAGAGCATGAACAGCAATGTAGTCAATTGCAGGTCAATTGCCTGATGCTCTGTAACTATTCTGGCATGTCCATGTACAAAATATCCATATTTTTATATCATAGTCACAGTGGTACTTAACTGCATTCAGGGAGCCTGTTTGGCATAGCAATTTTGAAGCCAATCTGGCCCTAAAGGTTAGACAGATTATAGGTTACAATCCATAAAGCTCTGTTTTTGGCTCTGTTCCTAATGAAGTCATCCTCAAGCAATCCCCAGATTAAAGCAACGTTCAGTTTGATGAATGCAGCCATGGAAAGCCATTTGAGTAGAGACAGGGGGGGAGAAAAGACAATTATGTGATGGGGAAAAGGGGTTGTCTATAGGCAGGGGGGTAGCAAGATAATTTTCACCACTGGGACAGAGACAGAAATTAGAGGGAACTTATTTATAAAATAGGCCTCTGTGAGGGGAAAAAGTAACAGGGGGGAGGGAACAGTTAGTACATTTTAATTAGAAACTACATTGTGAAACTGATAAAAAGTATATCAGTTAAAATGCATCCATTTTCCACATGCAAAATAACTGTTTACTAAATAGCAATAACTAAGTAAAAGCCTATTGTGGTAGTCATCCTACTACTGTATATTGATTTTAACTGTTAATAAAGGACTTTATCATATGACCCAGTGGCATCACTAGCAGGATGCGGGCGAGTGCAGACCACACCAGGTGACACCCTAAAAGGGGGGGGTGTGACACCACTGCTCCTCAAATACCTACCTTTTGGCAGAAACCTGGTGTAGCATTTGTCTGTATCTCTTTAAAATGCTTTAAGAGATGGTGGCAGTGGGGCGAGGCTCAGTGGGAGCAGAAAAGAAAGGCCCTAGAATTTTTTAAAATTAAAATGTCAAATTTCAGATTAAAAAAAATATTTTAAAATTTTCTTTAAAAACATCACATTTTAACAAATCTTCATTATGTATATGTAAATACATTTAGGCTGTGCTATTGTAATTTTAATTCTGCTAATTGTTTTATGTCACAACTATTAGCACTACATTCAGTAGTATATATGGGAATTATTATTTACAAGTAACATTAATGCAAAGATTACTAAGGATTCTGCATGGTGTGAAATGGGAGGAGATCAATGGTGGTGGAGGGGGTGACACCATGATTGACCACACTGGGTGACACCAATCCTAGGGATGCCACTGATACGACCCTCATTCTTTCTGCAATTGAGTTAATGAAGGAAAGTGACCAGATTGCGAGCACTCCCTACTGCATGTGCCTCCCTTAATATAACTGGGTTGTTGCTAGTCCCGCATGCTCTGTTCCACCCTCATTCTTAGCCCCATCTCCCTGCCCTATGCTCTACCCAACATGCTTTCGTGTGGATGTGTGTGTGTGTGTTTTTAATGCAGTTCTGGTGTTGTGCTAATGTGGTTTAACAAAAATAAATAAATAATAAAAGAAAAGAAAAGAAAAGAAGGTAAAACAAAAGAATGGCTGTTCTGTAATAGCAAAGGGGAGTGGGGGAGAGGATGAGACACTGACACCATATGACTGTACAGTCCTGGAACTGTGACAGGATAATTTACCGCACCTGAGGACTAGCGCTATACCAGCACAATTGGGAGCTTATTGACAGTTTTTTCCCATCAGTGGCAAGGTGCAGATGAACCACAATTGGAAGGGAAGGCAGCAATGAGAGGGAGATGGTGTCATGCAATAGGTATCACCAAAAGTGCTATCATGAAACATTTATGGTGGTCTAAAAGGCACATGTGATAAAGTCAAAAGTCTAATGGTCCTTCTGCAAACCTGTAGAGAAACAGTACACTTGCAATTCCTTGCAAAATGTTACTTTCCAAAACTAAAATTACTAAAGTTTCTTTTCTCTGAATGATGCCATATGGTGTCAGTGCATGAGTCAAAACTGAAAAGAATTTTCACACACAGCATGTGATGAGGGCGTCCTCGCTGCATGGCGCCAAATAGACAGCATGCGTAGTGATGACGTCACTGCTGCGCAGCCTCTAGATGGAGCCGTGCAGCAGCGACGTGGTTGCGCTGCTGCCAGCTGGTTGCTGCAGCATGGCTACATGAAAAAGAGAGGCAGCTCCTGGCTGCCTCTTTCTGGCGGCCTGTACCCCACCATTGGCACTGAGAGGACATTAAATAATGGTTGAAAAAAATGGCCTTTCAGTGTTGGATAGGAACAGAATGTCTTCAGTAAAGAATGCAATATAGCTTGAACTGGGAAAGAGCAGGATTCTGTTCTAGCTCATCCTACTGTAGCTGTGTGTGTTTGCCTACAGCAAACAAAATAAACTGTAGCTGCCTCCAATATGATAAAAAAATATAGATCTGTAAATTTGGCCACCAAAATGGAAATCATAAGGAAAGTGGAAGCTGGGAAAAGAAAGAAAAGAAAAACCTGTATGTATTTCACAAGACATCTTTTCTAGAAGGTTCTCTAGAAGGTGTCTAGAAGGTTCAAAATGTCTTTGCTTACTTAGTAAGGCTTATTTTATCTGGGTGCTTCCTTTCACATATACATATTGTTATTTTTAAATAAAATTTTTGCTAAAACATGTTGAATTGCTCTTCTTCTTTGTGGTGTAATATACTATCCCTATTTTCTCCCATGTTATTTCTCCCCATGGCACCAAATTTTCTGTTGAGGAAATAATGCCAAGGAGTGTGTTTGACTTTGTTAACTGACACATACCTGTACTTTGCACCCAGCGGTGTAATGCTGCAACAAAGAAGGCAAATGCTATCTTAAACTATATTAATAAAAGCATAGTTTCAAAGTCAAGAGAAATAATAGTCCCACTATATTGTGCTCTGGTTAGGCCTCATCTGGAGTACAGTGCTAAATTCTGGAGATTCTTCATTGAGCAAAGGGTTTACCTGATGCCCCTTCCAACGCTAAGATTCTAAGAAGCTGTACAAACTGATGGGAAAAGCCAGTCTGGGAGCAGAGTTGGGGTGATGCCACACGCTGCTCCATACGGTGCACAGTACTCCTCTTGCACTGCGTCTACATGATGCAGTGCCAAAGGAGCACGGAAAAGCCATGCACTGGCAGTTATGGCACCCTTTCCAGGGTGCAAAAAGAAGCCGCTTTTTGCGGCTCCTTTTTGCACCACAGAAAGCAGAGATCAGGGCTACGGCATGTAGTTGTCCAGCGCTAAAAGGGGCAGCTGCAGGTCGCCCCTTAGGGGCAGTCTGTCAAGCCCCTACAATTCTATGCTTTGGTGGATCGTTCTAAATTTTGTCCTTGAAAATTGTTTAAAAGTGCAAGAATCTGGTTCTACACTAATCATTTTGGAAATTGCATATATTTCAGATCATATTTCTCTCTAAAAGTCAGAAGGAAATCAGCAAGAAGCAACAAAAGACATCAAGAACTACTGGGAGTTAGCAACCTTTGCATGCCTGTACTCACTGGTGCCTTTGCATGCCTATTCTAAGAGTTTAGGCACAGGATGCTTATGGTAACTTTCTCTCTCTCTCTCTCTCTCTCTGTGTGTGTGTGTGTGTGTGTGTGTGTTTGTTCACACCCACTCTCTCCCTGCATCATGTAGCCTTCCTTATTCTCTGAAAATACATCTGCTCTAACACCTCTCTCTTTCTCCCCACCTGTCCTCCATGAAGCTTATGTGATAAGAGCCTCCACTGGACAGCTCAGCAGGATGCCTGTTCAAACAAGTCACCATGACATGTAAATAGAGGCCAAAGTAATGGGGGCATGTCAGGGCAGCTGCGGGGCCAGGATACTCTGGGCTGTCCAAATTAGATGCTCCAACTCTCTTGAAACCACGTAGTACTCTTTCTTTTCTTACCTTTCTTCAAGAAAATGAAACTGTGTTCATTATGCACAAGTATAAGTGAGTAAAACTACATGCATATACTTTACAAAGAAGATTTAGGCTACTATCACACTGCAGAGATAAAGCAGGTTGACATCACTACAACCTCTATGGATCAGTGCTATGGAATTGTGGGATTTGTAGTTTGGTGGGGCACCAGACCACTCTGACAGGGAAGCCTAAATGTCTCACAAAACTACAAATCCCAGAACTTCATTGCACTGAGTCATGACAGTTATTGTGTCAAACTTTAGTTTTTTTAAGTTTTTCGTGCTATGTGGCCTTGTTCTGGAAGAGTTTATTCCTGACGTTTCACCAGCATCTTCAGAGAATGCTGGCATGGAAGTAAGTGAGATCTATATGCTGTGTAACCCTCGGTTGAGAGGTAGTGATTTACATGTTAATCTGTGTGTTGGGCTGTTGCTGAATGGCAAGGCTTCAGGGTGTTTATTGAATTAGTGATTCACTGTCTGCTGGGAAAGCCTCCCTGACCATTTGCATTTACTGGGTCTTGATTTTGGTGTTTTTCAGAACTGGTAGCCAAACTTTGTTTACTTTCAGGGTTTCTTCTTTCCTGTTGAAGATGTCTAGGTGTTTGTGGATTTCAATGGCTTCCCTGTGCTTTCTGACCTGATAGTTGTTGGCATGGTCCAAAATGTCAGTGTTTCCAAATAGCATTTAATGCACAGGATGGTTTATAACATGTTCTGCTACTGCTGGTTTTTCTGGTTGACCCAGTCTGCAGTGTCTCTTGTGTTCCTTGATTTGCGTTTGAACACTGCATTTGGATATTAATTAAATAGAAACCCCGAGGCCTTGCCATTCAACAATAGACCAACACAGACCAAGATTGACATGTAAATCACTTCCTCTCAACCAACAGTATATATACCCCAATCACTTCCATGCCAGCATTCTCTGAAGATGCCAGCCACAGATGCTGACAAAACATCAGGAATAAACTCTTCCAGAACATGGCCACATAGCCAGAAAAACCCACATAAAACTATGAATGCCAGCTGTGAAAGCTTTTGACTACACATTGTGTCAAACTGCTTTATTTCTGAAGCTTGACAACAGATTTAGGGTATTATCACATTACCTTTGTTTCCAGCATAGAGTCAGGATTGTCTGTACAGCGCTGTGTAAATTTACAGCACTATATAAATAAAGGTTGATAATAATGATGATGATGATGATGATGATGATGATGATGATGATGATGATAATAATAATAATAATCAGATATCACATTCACCTGTCGCCGGGCAGGAGGCAGCCCATTTGCAACCCAGACTTCTCCACACTTCTCTCGCATCTTTCCATGAATGGGATTTTCCCAGTCTTAAAAACAATGGCAGAAGCCCGGGCTGCCTACTGTACGGCAATGGATGAGTGTGATAAGATCCACCTTCTTAAAGTTACATCCTCATCTATGCTGGGAACAAAGGTAATATGATAATCTCCTATTTGGTTTCTTTCTCTGCTAGACTTGGTGTGTGGGCCGGTGAACTGTTGAACTTCTGCCTAAGGTATTAGTTACTCTGCTTGAGAGATCTGCTATAATCTCTCCTTTTTCCCAATAGATGCAACATTAAATGATGTAGCATAAATTGCCAATATGGCAGTCCCCCACTTACCAAAATCTTCACCCGCAGACTCTTTGAATCAGTTTCTGAAAATAATGGGCTGAAACAGACCGGCAGTGAGAGCCGGTTTAGGGCTGACATGGGGGCATATTGTTTAGATGATGCACACCCTGACATTGCCCCCAAGCTGGCATCATGCTGCCCACCTGACCAGATGGCGAGCAGCATTGTGACTCACCATCAGATGCCACATGCCGCAAGAACAGAGAAGAGCCACTGCTGCAGCAGAAAGGGCAGCTTTTTTCCACCCCAAAAAGGAGTGGCATTTTGCTGCTTCTTTTTGGACCAGAAAAATGCCTGATCGGGGCTGTGGCATGTGGTTGTCATAGCCCTAATCTGGTGCTCAAAGGTCAAGCTGCCCCTTTACAGCCATCTGTACCAGTCTAATGTTAGGTTTACCTTACTGTGGGCACCCAAAGTAGATAGTCCTGTTCTCCTTCCCTACCCCCTCCCTCTGTTTATGTGCCTTCAGATTTCCTGTCAAGATATGGTGACCCATTAATTTGATAGGCAAAGAATTAATTTCTTAGGCAAGGAATATAGAGAGGTGGTTCTATTCTTTAGTCATACAAAACAGTACTAGACCTTGAACTCTGCTAGAATAATTACCAAATATTTATACATCTAATAAAAAGAATGGTAATAACAGGGAAGAAAGTGCTTTATTATATGACTGGAAGAAGAAACTAAAGGGAAGAACATGATTTACGTGACAGTGGAATCTAGCATTGCTTTCTGTTTCCGATTTTCTTTTCATCCCCACTCTCTTTAAATTTCCTTGTTCTATCTAAGCGGCATTTGCTTGGAGTTATCATTAACAAACAACAACTTTCAATTCTGAATTATTGATTAGAAGAAAAGGGTAGCCTTCCTGTACAATAGCTCTGCAGTGAATTCTGAAAGACACTAGAATCCCCAAATGCATGCATTTAAGCTCTCTGTATAGGTTAGGATATTTGAAGAACTGGAAACAGAGCTAGGAGATAACTAGTCACAAAAAATTGATTTCCTGCAATTAATTTTTTTCCCTAACAATTAAGTGTGATGACATTAACTATTTTTCTTTGGGTGTTATATATTGGCCATGATAACACATGCCTTAGTTACATCCTGTTTGAATTACTGTAACACACTTTATATTGTGAGGCCTTTAGAAAGTGTTAAGCTGCAGTCAAGCTATTGACTGTGGATGGTTACAAGAATTACACAGCTCCTTTGTTCAAGCAGCCTCTCTGGCTACTAATAAAACATATTCAGGGGTAGCTGTGTGGACCATGCAGCAAAATATAAAAAAATCCAAAATCCACAAAACAAAATGATATTTTTATTGGGCCAACTGAAATGCACACAATACCTCATGCTACTGATGTGTCTCTGGGCACAATTTAAGGTACTGGCCATTACCTATAAAGACCTGTGCAACTTGGGTTCATACTAGCTGAAGGAATGTATTCTCCTATACAAGCCTTTCCAGGTCCCTGAGATCTTTGGGAGGGGCCAGAAATATTTGATGCCAAATACAGATCATTTTTAACTACTCCTCCTCTCTACAACAAAATTATTTTCAGTAATAATCATGAAATGAAATGAATAATAATAATGGCCAGAAAAGAAACAGAGAGTGAGTTAAGTCCAAATGCCTCTGAGGAAGTAGACAGAAGCCTACAAAAGCTCATGCTGCCAACTTCTTTCTTCACGTTAATCTCAAAGGTGCTACAAGATACTGATTCTATATACTGATTCCACAGACTAACATGAATATATCTTTGTATCTTAACAAATAATAATTTCAGTCCTTTTGCAGTATATATATGATTTTTAAGTTACTGTTATAGCCACTGGCTGCACTAAATGATGAAGGGAGGATATAATATACAGCATGACCCCACATCTATGGGGGATACATTCCTAGACCTATCATGGAAAAATGAAACCACAGATAATAGCAAACCCTATTGAAGTTATTGAACTTTTGGTGGAAGCTCACCATAGAGTCACACTGGAGGACGTAGAGATTCCTACACAGAACATCTATCTAGTCATTTCTAGGTCCTCTGGTGTGACTCTATGGTAAACTTTTACCAGAAGCATACCATAGAATCATGCTGAAGGACTAAAAAATGCCTAGAGAGAGCATATTATTTTGTACATAAGTAAAACTGTGATTACTGGTCCTGTAGTTATGCAGGTTGTACTATACTTCCAAGTACTGGCAGGTGCTTTGCCGTGTCTCCTGCCTTGTGTTGTGCTGTGGATATTGAAACTACAACAAAGTGACTGGAAATATAGTGTGTTTTGTCACATAGGTTCACAATGCCTGGCATTCAACTTCTTTTTTTTTTTTAACTTAGCTAAACTAACTATTTCAAGTACAGTACTTTTAAAAAACAAGAAAGGGCTTCTTTTGAAAAATTGTCATTATAACTGCAATTTTATGGTCACAATAAGTTGAAGCCAAACTGAAGGCACATAACAACAACAGATCTATGTTTATAATTAATTACTTTTTAAAATCTATGGTCCAATTGCTGATTAGAAACATTCTCACCACAGTATTCATAGTACAAAACTAAAACTGAAGCTTTGCTGTGCATAAAACAGGAAAGAGGGGAAGCCAGCAGACTGGACTGCTGTAGCATGCATGATGCAGGAGATTCACTGTTCCCACACATTACCTTGCTCACAATCCTGGAGCCATTCAAGTGACAGATGCTGCCTCTGGATCAGTAGCTGGCAACTCCACTCCTCATTCTGTGCTTCAGGCTATTTCAGTCCTTTCTGTTTTTCTGGGAAAGATGCCTCTAACTCCAATTTCTCTCTGTGTTGTATTGTTTTTGTTGTTATAACTGGCGTTATGCCTAATGAAATGGGGCTCTAATTCAGAAATGTTTGTGCCACAAATAAATTGGTTAAACTTTTAAGGTGCTTCAACACTCTTGGCTATTTTCACTGCAAAGAATATGGCTGCCCTTCAGGAAGGTGTATCTTATAGTACATTTGTGATATAAAGCATTTCTCTAATCCTAATGCTCAGGGGAAGACAATGGAAAAACCACATGTAAATAAATATTGCCAATAAAACCTCGTGATATGGTTGCTTTAGGGCTGCCCTAAGTCGGAAATCACTTGAAGGCACACAACACACACAACAATGCTATAGGAGATTCCAGGGAGTCCTGTGGTCCATAGTCCATAAAGCAAGAATGGACAAAGTGAAGCCCAAACTGTGTGTGTGCAGCCCTGCCCCCCACATCCTCAACAAGTCAACATGGAATTATTGCTCACTGTGGTATGGCTTTGTTCCATTCAGGAGTGGAAAGCTGCATCTAGTATAAAATGCTAAGCTAGGAAGACCAGCATTAGAAGAGTCCTCTTCCAAAGGCTGAACCAAGGAATTTGGCTGCTTGAGGCAAAAATTAAGATAGCTTCCCCTCCATTCTCTGTTCTGAAGCCAACTAGACTAGCTGTGACAGTTGAATCTTAACAGCAGTCAAGGGACATCTTCCCTCAACTCAACTGAAGGCAGCAGTTTAGTTTGGTGGGTGCAGGACAGGCTGACTGAGACACAAGGGGTCTGTCTTCTGACAAAGGGAAATGGCTGGAAAAGTGGCACTGTTGTTATTCAGTGTCTGTTGCCAGAGATGGCAGTTGCACTCTTCCTAAAAGTAGAGCTGGCCCTATCTTTCCCTATTTTCATTGCTATGGCCCAGTGGTTCTTGTGGAAGCAACAGCATAGTGACACCAAACAAGCTGCTGGGCTAGGAGCAGGCTCACCCCCTCATGTCAACATTTGAACCCTTGTCACACCATCTCCAGACATTTTTCTTTCTGAAGCCAAGATGGAACTCCCCCTATTCCTGTACAAATCCCCGGAGAGCTGCTGCCAATCAAAGTTGTCTATGCTGGGATAGATCGGATGGATAAATGGTTTGCTCCATATAAGGCAGTTTCCTATGTATCGAACAGTGGTCCTTTCTAAACTAACAATGGCTGAGATTTGCTGTTGATGCTGCTGCTGTTGTTATATGCCATCAAGTTGGTTTCATCTTATGGTGATCAAGGAGAGATAAAAAAGTATTCCCCTTTGACAAGGTTATGAAGTTGTGTCCGACTGTAGAGGGTGGTGCTTTTCTCCGTAACTAAGCAAGATTATTCCATATTCATGTGGCCAGCATGACTGCACAGAATGCTGTTACCTTCCCACTGAAGTGGTACCTATTTATCTATTCATCTATGTTTAGGTCCAATAAAACATCATGTAGCTGCCTGAGGCAAACTGCAAAATGGCAGCCCTCACTTTCATGTACAGATGTCAGCTGGGCTGTCAGCTGAATCTTAACACAGCAATGGGATGTGGTTCCCCTACTATGTTGGTGTATGGAGCTCTGTCCTCCAGGAAAGGAGAACACCAAAAGACTCAGAAGGAACATGTGTAGGAGGGGCTGCCATTGCTGCCCCTTGGCATCTACTGCCTGAAGCCATTGGCCTTCCTGTGTCCACTAACAGAATAGAAGATGAATGGATATTGAAGATGCCTTCTATTAAGAAAGTTGGTCCATCCAACACGTGGGCCCTTTCTCCCTTAATTTTTTGTTTACTATTATTGTTGTTGTTGTAAAGAAAAAGCAAGCATTTTACATTTCTGTATCACTTCATAGTGAACTAAGCATTCTCTAAGCAATTTACAATGTGTTGGCCAACTGCCCCCACCAAGCTGGGTATTCATTTTCCTGTGAAAGGATGGAAGGCTGGGTCAACTTGGAGCTCTGCAGGATCTAACTCACAATGTTGTGGCTGCTGTACCAGTATTTTTTTTAACAGCTTCATTTATAAACTGTTTCATACTGAACTTACAGTGTCTTAACAGTTTACAACTGTAAGCTAATTGCCCCCAACAAGCTGGATACTCATTTTAGCAACCTCAGAAGGATGCAAGCCTGAGTCAAGCTTGAGCCCTTTTGCTGGTATTGAACTTGCAATCTTATGGTTTTGAGTGAGTGGCTGCAGTACAGGCATTGAACCACTGCACCACCAGGGTTCCTTAAAATTATTAAAAATTATTTAAAATTTTATTGAAAAAATAAATTAAAGCAAAATACATAGGAACATCCAACAGTAACAATATCTATCATTCAAATTCCATGCTATATAGTTTTCCAAGTTACTCCTCCCCTCCAGTGCTGGCCTAATTATGATGTTATAATTTCCCTTTCTTTGTCTGTTTCATTCATAGGAATTTTCCTACAGCTCTACCACAGTTTCTTCTACATTTACTCACTATAATACTTGAGTTTGGGGGTAATTATTCCAGTTACAGGTAGATCTTTAGTCTTCTCCCAACACTAAAACAAATTATATTTCACAGACAGATTTACGAAAAGTATAGATTGGATAAAAAGAGTGGGAGTTTACAGATAGGAAAAATGAATTAGACAATATAATTTTTGACAATAAGAAAGGACATATTTCCAAATATTATAGATTATTAAAACAAAGGGACCTGGAACAGGAAAGTGTTAAAAATTGCATGATAAAATGGGCAAAAGACATAGGAGAGGTAATAGAAATTGAATTATGGGAGAAATCATGGCGGGATACAAATTGATTTACAAGATGTCAGAACTATAAAGAGAATTATATAAAAATGATGCACCGATGGTACTTATCACCAGATAGATTAAATAAAATGTATAAAAATGGAAATGTTAATTGTTGGAAGTGTTGCAAAAAAAGAGGAACTTTCTATCATTTATGGTGGGAATGTATAAAAGCAAAAGAGTATTGGGTTAAAATCCACTCAGCAGTATCAGAAATAATAGGAATAAATCTTCAATTTAATCCTTTATTATTTATGCTTAATATGACAGGTGTTTTAAGTAAAGAAATAGAGAAAAAATATGGACGTATAATATTGTATATGGTTACAGTGGCCAGAATGGCCTACGCGACTTACTGGAAACAGGAAAAAAACTCCAGCAACAGAAGAATGGTTGGACAAGGTAGAAGAGGCAATGGGGATGGACATGCTAACGGCATCTTTAAAGGATTCGAATAAAGAAAAGGTTGAAAGGGAATGGGAATGTCTAAAAAGATATAAGGAAAGAATTATTTGACAATTTGGTTAATAGATAGGAAGCGAAATTTAATATTATCAGAGCATACAGAAGTTATACATGGAAAATATAAAAGAAAAAAAATGCATATACTTTGGGGAAGCCATCAAAGTAAGAGAAACTAAACAATATAAAGAAATTATATGTTTTGTGTTTTATGTAAATTGTGTATTGTTTTTGTTAGTTATTGTAAGGTAGGGTTATAACCATTTATATGTTTTTAAGGTGTATATATGTTTATATGTGTATATGTGTATATAATTACAAATAAAATTTTAAAAAAATTGCACATATGTGAAATATGTTTATTTGTGTTTCTTCAATCTTCACTGTACAAAGAAGAGTTTAAGAGAACAGTTGTTGAGCATGGGAGGAGATGGAATGAACAAGAGGCTATGCTTTATGTCTTTTTAAGCTCCCCCCCCCCAAAAAAAAACCCAACAGTATGATATAGTGGTCTGAGTGTTGGAGTAGGTTTGAACCTGGGTTCAAATCCCTACTTGGTCATGAAACCTAATAGGTTCCCCTGGGTAAGTCATGCCCACTCAACCTTAGAAGTAGGCAGTGGCAGACCTCCTCTGAATAAACCATGTCAAGAAAAAACCTATGATAGGGTTGCCATTGGAGTCCACCTGAAGGCATACAGCAGCAAGTACTTCTACAATGATAGTTGTGACTTTCTAAGGAATGTAATAAATCCCATCAGAAATGGTGATATTCTTCATGTGCTACCAAATGGCCTTGCAAGATACTTGGAAACATGGGAGCCTTGTCAATTTTTGTCTAGGAAAGTGCCTTAAAATGAAGAGACATCACACATACTTATTATATAGCTATATATAGCTGTTAGATCTTTTGTGCAGGCTTCACAGTTGGCTGTTTTCAATGTCAGAGGCCAAGCCTGGTTCTCATTCTTCCCTTTGTCTCCTCTTAGCATTCAGACCAGCACTCTCCTGCTGCTGGAAGATTTATTTCCATGCAATAATTAGCTCACCAAACATTGCTCACAGAATCCTGTGCTCTTCTAAGTATTCATAAAACAAAACCACCAGACAAGCCTGGAAAAGTTATTCCAACTGGGCCTGCTTTTAAGAGCTAGAATGACAACTGCAGCTGACTGGCACTCATCCTATATTCTCTCGGCCTCTGTTCCTTTTGCCAGGATATAAGATTGCCTTTGTGTTGAAGGGAACAAATGGTCAGAAAAAGAATGAAAACTCAACCATCAGAAATCTGTTCACTAATTTGTTGGATAAGACTTATTTAAACACACTGGAAACCCTAGTGCATTTGAACTGAAGACATGGGGGAGGGAGGAAGCAGGATTTTGGCAAAGAAAGGCTGCTGAAAAGTAAATGTCATGATGATATCAAGGCAAGTGCAAATGCATTCCCCCTCTTCTGGCACTGATTTCTGACAAGTCTCAGTCAAAGACAGATTACCATAAAGTCTGTTCTGGCCATTCATCAAATACAGTTTACATTACAGACTGGCCACACAGTAGAATTGTCCAATCTGGCTGTGCAGTGTTTGCAGTGGAGTAATGAAGTGACTCTGTTGTTAACAAAACCCCACAAACCCTTGAAGTTTCAAGCTTATCAGTTTATCAAACTTGTTGATGTTGTGCTGTTGTGTGTTCTCAAGTAGTTTCCTACTTACGGTGACCCTAAGAAAAACCTATCATTGTTTTTTCCCCCTGTGGATGAGAGTGTGTTACATCAGAAGCAAAGGACACGCCTCAGAACTGAATGGGAACGGCTTGGTGCTGGGAAATGGAATGGGCCCATTTTGATGACACTTCAGTTTGTGGTAAAATCTGTTTTTTCCTCTGTCACACGTGGCCATGATGTTCCCCTACCCGTGCCCAGAACATTTTTTAAAAATGTGTGCGATAAGGTCCTTAGTCCCAAAGGTGCAACAAGATCCCTTTGTATACCAGTTAGTCTTAAAGTTGCTGTCCCGTTTCCTTCTATTTCCCCCCTCTCCCCTTTCCTTCCTCATTTTTATTCTTCAAGAGACTAACACAGCTACTTCCATTTCATGGTGTCCTCAAATAAGTGAAACTGGACAGAAGCTATATTGCAGAGCTGGCCCTACTATTAGGCAGGGTGACGTAGTGGGTAGTCCCAAACTAATCGGAGGTCAGTTTTGTAAGGCCTGCTGATAAGAGATCCATTTCAATTGCCTTCTTAAAGGCATCTAGAGATGTAATAAGGTGAATCTCCTCTGGCAGGTCATTCCAAATTTTTGGAGCAGTCATGTGTAAGCCTCAACAAACTGGGTACTCATTTTACTGACCTATGAAAAGATGGAAGGCTGAGTGGATGTTGGAGCCCTCCTCTAGGATCAAATTTACAACATTATGGCTGCAGTACCAGCATTTAACCTGGAGCCCTGTGCCACCAAGGCTCTAGGATGTAACTAAGGTATGAACCACTGTTGCCAGATCCTTTAAAGACTTTTTGTTTTAAAAGCCTGTCTGAATAAAAATGTCTAAGCTTGCCAATGAGAGGGCAACAAAGAGGAGGCCATTCCAGCCTCCCTGGGAAGGGAGTTCTAGAATCTAGGGGCAGCCCTGTCTTGTGCTCCCATCAACTATATCTATGAAGGTGGTGGGGCTGAGAGAAGGGGTCTCTCCTGGTGATCTCAGAGCCAAGGATGGCTCATACAGAGAGATACAGTCTGCCAAATAATCTGGACCTGAGCCATATAGGGCTTTATGCATCGTAACCATCATTTTGAATTGTGCCTGGAAACAAACTGGCAGCCATTGAAGCTGTTTCAACAGGGGCATTGTGTGGTCTCTGTAACGTGTTCCAGTTAACAGTGTGGTTACAGCTCTTTGGACCAGCTTGAGTTTCTGAACACTCTTCAAAGGCAGCCCTTTGACACCATGTTACAATAGTCCAAACAGGATATAACTAAGTCATGTACCACTGTGGCCAGATCTGGCATCTCAAGGAATGGACACAGTTGATGCACAAGCTTTAGATGTGTGAAAGCATTCCTGGTCACTGTGGAAACCTAGGCTTCCAGGTTCAAAGCTGAATCCAGGAGTATAGCCAAACTGCTAACATAACCCCATATAACATGTGAGAAATCCTTCCTCATTCCCTTATCCAGGAAGAAATAAGTAAGAAGTCCAGCTGTTCCCAGAGGAAACAAAGAACCTGTGCAGATGGCAGATGACCTAATCATCCCTGTTAATGAGAGAGTGCTGGTGCTTTGACCTTGTGAGCCCTGGCTCCATTACAGCATGACTCATGACTGCTTCTTACAATTTTCATATTAAGTTAAAACGCAAGGAAATGTTATGGGAATTTCCCATGATGACAAAGGGAAATGAGGAGGTGTTGGTAGGTAAGCATTTACTAAGATGCAAGTCATTTTAGATCCTTCATTTATTATATAGCATTTGATTTTGAAGCAAATCAAAAAACACCCACCACTGCTGAGAAGCATTCATTTCCCCCCTTCTTGTCACATCTAGATTCCCCCTGAAAATCAGTCTAATAATTTTAGTGGAGCACCACTAATTTCAAATGTGACATTTATATATATCTCTAGTGACAAGGCTAATGTTTCAAATACACATGCCATCGCCACTGTACATTATGGTGCTGCCACTCAAAAGTCCAGCAAATAAGAATGTTCTAAGTCTAATTTTTCTTATTGTCATTCTGGTTTTAATTTCCCCATTACTTTGTCAATAAATCATGTCTAAAGGAAGGTTCTTGTCAAATCACTGTTTCCCCCTGGCAAGCCAGGAAAAAGTATTTGTGCTTCACAAGCTTAAAATAAACAGCTAAATTTAGAATTAATTATGTACCAGCCTTTGTAATTTATTTATTAAGTGCTTGAAATTGTACTAGGTGCTGCGCAAGGACTCAACAGGAACAACAAAACCAAACCAAACAGGGCTGGGTATCAATGGTTCAACTGATGCAATTATTTCTGGACCTTTACAGGCTAGAGGCCCAGTGCTGAGGGTGTTGTTTGCTTCCTCTCTTTCCACAATCTCGTCCTGAATCTCCTTAACATTTCTGTTATCATCAGTATTTTGTGTGTTGCTTGAGTAACTCAGTAAAAACAGATGGGACAAGGCCACTAGTCTCACTGAAGTCAGAGAGCTGAAAATTGGTTTTCCTTTGAAGGTTTTTGTATGGCTGACTGTGTTATTTAGCATTTATTCATTCATTTAGTTATTTAATTAATTTTTATGTCACCACACTTAGAATAGCTCAATATATATGGAAGGGAGTCCAATTTTTTCAAACTGCCCCAAAGTCCTATCCATCTTGATTCTTGGCCCTGCTGAACCAGATTATAATCTGAAATGTATAGACTTTAAAGTTTTAAAAGGCACAGATCTTATTTGGTAACAGAGCGACTTAGTTTAGAGAGGAAAGTCCTCTCTTTGTAATAATAATAATAATAATAATAATAATAATAATAATAATAATAATAATATTTATTTGTATACCACTATTCCTATACAGATCACAGTGGTTTCCAACATTACAATTCAACAAAACAATGAATTACAACAATATCCCGACAGTGTACAAATCCACCCTCCATACAATCAAAGAAAACCAACATGAACAAGCCAAAACTGTACAACAACCACAACAGATTAAAACCATAAAAAAACCATGCAATAGCTGGATTGACAGTATACATCATCGAAGGGGGATTAGAATAACATCAGAGCTCATGGGGGGAAAGCCTGGCGGAATAGGAAGGTCTTCAAATTCCTCTTAAACACATCTAGGGAGGTGACAGTGCGGAGCTCATTGGGCAAAGAGTTCCAGAGCTGTGGGGCTGTGATCAAGAAAACCCTCTGAGATGACATGTATCTAAATTTAGGAACTCTTAGTAGATGTTTCTCGCCCGATCTGAGAGTGCGGGGTGGATTATATGGGGAGAGGCGGTCTCCCCATTGTATGGCTATCTTCGTAAAGAGCAAGAAGAACCGTATTAAGAAAGGTAGAACTGGGGACTTCAAGTTAACCATCAATAGCTAACTCTTTGAGAACAGAGTGTGAGCAGATACACTGCCTTCTCCACTATAGGGTGATACACTGAATTTCTGTTCAAACCAGGGATAGGAATAGTGTTTCTCCAGATGTTGTTGGAAAACCAAGGTGGCATAGTGAGTTGAACGCTGAACTATAAATCTAGGGATCAGGGTTCGAATCCCCAGTCAGCCATGGAAACCCACTAGGTGACACTCTTTCAGTCTCAGAAGAAAGCATAGGCAAACCCTCTCTGAGCAAATCTTACCAAGAAAATCACATGATAGGTTTGCCTTAGGGACACCATTGATCATTCATTTAATAAGTCAGAAGTGACTGTAAAAACAGTAAAAATAATTTAAGCAAAATAAAAGTACACTCAACCCTCTGTTTTCGCTGGGGATCCATTCCGGACCCCCCCCCCATGAAAATGGAGTTTCACATATATTCAAGCCCCATTGGCTTGAATATAGGTGCACGGCTGCGGGAGCGCACACACATGTGCCCCCGCGCATAAGCGAAGGACGCAGGTTCAAAACCAGCAAGAATAGAGGGAGTACTGCATATTCAACAACTCAACAAGTTAAAAAAAGATAATTGAAAATGAGTTAAAGCAGTCTGATGTTGTTTTGTACCTTCAAGTTATTTCCAACTTATTGCAACTCTAAGGTGAACCTTGTACAAGATTTTATTTGCAAGAAGAAAACCTTCTGAGGCTGAGAAAATGTGACTTGCTCAAGATCATCCAGTGTGTTTCCATAGCCAAGTGAGGATTTGAACCCTGGTCTTCAGAACCGTAGGTCAACGCTCAAACCAGTATACCACACACTGGCTATCTAAAGCAGTCTATACCAGTTTAAAACCAGGCACATGAGCAGATTTGGATGAAATCAATGAGACTGCAAAGGCTTTAATAAAGTGGAGGGCAAGTGACACTCTAAATGGGAAGAAGTAGAGGAGTCTCATCAGATGGATAGGGGAAGGTCTCAACAAAGCATGGCCCCTTCAATGTATTTGCAAGCTGATGATGAATGATGGGCAGTGTCAGGTGAATGGATGTCTCCAGGATCAGTTTCTCAGAGCCCTTTTGAATCTCCCCTGAGGAAGCCCAGCTGCTGTGTGATTTGAGCTTCCATTATAGCTTGAATGCATTAGAACAAGACTTTGCTTATATTTTAGATAATACATCATCAGATAAACTCAAAAGACAGAGTATGTGTGTATGTGCCTTCAAGTCACCTGTGAATTTATGGCTACCCTATGAATTTTATAGAGTTTTCTTAGGCAAGGAATACTTAGAGGTGATTTTGTCGGTTACAGTGGATCCTTGTTATACGCTGGGGTTTGGTTCCAAGATCCCCCGTGTATAACAAAATCCATGTATGCTCAAGTCCCATTAAGTATAATGACATAGCAAAATGGTGTCCCTAATAAAAAATGGAACATCAAGGTAAATTTATACTTTTTTGGAACATTTTCAAACCGTGTATGCTTAAATCCGTGTATAAAAAATCCGTGTATAAGAAGGGCCGACTGTACTTCTGAAATAGAGCACATTTGGTCAAACAAATGCTGTCAGACAGGTGGACTAATTGATGTGAAAATCTATTTATCTATGGATAAGCTGGCAAATTTAGAACCTGAGCTCTTAATGAAGGTTGTTAGAGATAAATTTTATTTCATAGACTCCTTTTACAAATTATTCACAATTCCCAGTTCGTCGTATGGTATCAGATTATGCAGAGGAATCATACTCAACAATTGGACAAACAAGATTTAATATTTTAACTCCTCTAAACAATTATTTACAAGCTTGGGTTTCAGACAGCATTTTCAGCTCACTTAGATGAGAAAAAAATTATAAAATTCTGGCTGACAATGTTTTTGTATTTGTTGCCAAGAGAAAACAGAACATATTGTACTGTATATAAAAGCTGTCCTTGATAACTACTCAGGACTGAGGTTCAAAAATAAGATTTGTTCCTGGATCTGGGCCAACCTTCTCTGATGTGTAATGGATGATGTGCATCATCTCTATGCTGTCTGGGGATGATAGGAGTTGTATTTCAATGTATCTGTGTGAATGGGTTGGGAAAACCTGATTTCTAGATAAATATAAAGACAAAACGATTTCTTTATTTGCAATGGCAGCCTTTAAGATCCAGTATCAATTTGTATATTTGATTGTTATTGCTTTCCATCAGGGCCAATAAATGTCCTCATCACTCTGAATTTTGCCTCCATTTACTTTCATCTCAACTGAATATGAACTCAGTTGAATATGGCTTCATTGTCATCCACCACACTATACCCCATTCTTGTCTGTTTTCATTTTACCGGACATATGGCAAGTTTGTGATAATCTTTTGTTTTGAACAAAAAACACATGGTAGGCTGAAATGAGTGAGCTTGCATGGTGTCGTTCTTTGAGTGCTGGAGACCTCAGTCTGAATGTATGTTCCATCATGGAAATCTATTCACTGACATTGGGCATGTCACACTCATTTCATTCAGTTGTTATATTAAAAATATTTACCATTGGTTTTCTACCACTGTGTCTGACTGTTTACATTGACGAATTCAAAGGGATCAACACATTCACTTGTTCAATATAGCAATCACCTTCACAGTCATCACTAGAGGGTGAAAGGGGTTTAAACTGCACTGAATGACACTCCAAGGTGTGTGTACACCCAGTGGAGCAGTACATCTAGTGGGACTGGTGCAGCTACTTGATGAGCTAGAAAGGGCATCACCTCCATTTTTTGTTTGCCCAACAGCCTTGCCAACTGGAGCAGGCACTCCAGTGGTCACAGCACTGCCCCCCTCAGTAGTGATTGCTGTTGGTGGTGGGGAGCTGTGCCTTCTGTTCAGAGTCTGGCATAGCTGTTAGGTGAGCAGTCCCTGAACAAGCCATCTGGTTGAGTGGTTGCTAGCCAGGCAGAAGGGAAGGTGGGTCAGTCCTCCATCCCCTCACCCCCAGTCCTTTCTGGGACCCGCACCTGGTGACACCAAACCTCAGTGACTCTACTGTCACCTTGTGGTTTCAGAACCAGATCCAGGGAAGGATCTTGGGGATGAAAGGTCAAGGTGAGTGAAAGTAGCCCAAGGCTGGAAACTTCAGGGTCAGTCTAGAGAGAGGTTCCATGAGGAAAGTGGATAAAGAGGTTGATGAGAGGGATGCGACCTCCATAAGTGTCTGGCAACCTGAGAGAACTCTGAGTGTCCCCACATATCCCATAGGATATCCAGCATTGCTGCCATCTCACTCAATCCCATTCCTTCACTTGCTTTGGCTTGTTTTCTTAAGAATTTGTCTTTTAAAAAAACAGGTATTTCTTCATATTCTAGACCAAAATAACTTGCATTTAAAAGGACTCAACCGTCCTGCTCATCAGCTCTTAGTGCTTAACTCTTAAAACTCTGTGGCCCTGTCTCTATGGGTCAAATGAAAAGGCTTCCCCACATCCTCTCAGCGGGGAGACCAGATTCCAGTCTGTTCAGCATCAGAACCAGGGTATATCCCCCTTAATATGAATTAATATCACTCATCAGTTGTTTCAGATCTGGAAGATATGAATCCCTCCATTCCAGCTTTTAGAAACTCTTCCCATTGAGCCACCTGGCACATTTGCCACTGCCACTAGTTCCTCGATCTAAGGTCAGAACAAAATGCCCAGCCATGTGATCAGCACTGAGCACCTCATTCTGACCTTAGAGTGAAGCAACACGTGGCAGATACACCAGGCACCTCAGTGGGATATGTGTGCAAGCAACCACTCAGCATCAGAATGAAGACCCTTTGTAAACAGGTTAGGGGCGGGGCAGCTTTGGGGCCAGGATACTCTGGGCTTCCTCTGGAGTACCTTGGCCAGTGCAGACAGGATCTACCTTTGGATTTTTGAGTGCTGTTTGCTGAATTACACCACCTATTTCTTTCCCCTGGAAGGTTCATGATCTTGAGCTTCTATATAGGGCAGGCAGATACAATATGATCTTTGTCCTCTCCATGCTAGGACCAGCTGTACCTGTTTGGTCACTGCAGACAATGGAGAGTTTTGCTTCAATTTGTAAAGAAATTTGCAAACATTGGCACATTAATATGTTTTTCATCTAACAATAGGATTTCCTCAGAGAAGCATGTCTCAACAGTCAGACTTACAATTACACTCATGTTTAAGACTCAAAAATTACACCCCTACCTTGCAATGACCAATACAAAACAACACATGTTAAATGCCAGATATCACAGTAAAGAAAACCACATACTATGGTGAACAGGTATCTTCTACCACTTTAGACAGTTTTCTAATAACATGCAAATATGCATGGCTCTGAAAGTGCTTGTTAGAGCATCCCTCCCATCCCTCTTCCCACTCTCTCCCACTGCACTCTCTCTCTCTCTCTCCTGAATTTGTGAAAGCTCACCTGGTGATTCTGACCCTATATCTCACATAGTAGATTTTGAATGTCATGAAAGGGCCACAGATTGTTAGTTATTTAAACCAGTGCTTGTTTTTGTTTTGTTTGTTTGTTTTAGTGACAGGGAGAGGGAGAGAGGCTTAAGAGGTTTGCTGAGCCAAAAAGTGTCTCCTTCCTCCAATGCCAAAATAATGGCACATAACGACTTTTTAAAAAATTCAGTTGGGCTGTGGATAATTGGTGATAGTTGCTGGAAAGGGGCCTTTTAATTGGGGATGTCTGTATTTTTTTAAATGCAAGTCTTTTAGAGTTATTTTTGATCCATGGGTGTTTAATATTATAATCCATGTAATATCGGAGCCATTGGCAATAATCTTTGAGAACTCCTGGAGGACAGGAGAAGTCCCAGCAGACTGGAGGAGGGCAAACATTGTCCCTGTCTTCAAAAGGGGGAAAAAGAGGATCCCAACAATTATTGTCCAGTTAGTCTGACATCACTACCAGGAAAGATTCTAGAGCAGATCATTAAACAGAGAGTCTGTGAACATCTAGAAGGCAATGCCATAATCAGAAAAAGTCAACATGGGTTTCAGAAAAACAAGTCATGCCAGACAAATCTGGTCTCGGTCTCTGTCTCTGTCTCTGTCTCTGTCTGTCTGTCTCTCTCTCTCTCTCTCTGATAAAATTACCAGCTTGGTAGATGAAGGGAATGCTGTGGATATAGCATATCTTGATTTCAGTAAGACTTTTAACAAGGTCCCCCATGACATTCTTTCAAACAATCTTGTAAAATGTGGGCTAGACAAAGTAACTGTTACATGGATTTGTAATTGGTTGACTGGCCGAACCCAAAGGGTGCTCAACAATGGCTCCTTTCATCCTGGAGAGAAGTGACCAGTGGGGTCCCACAGGGTTCTGTCCTGGGCCCAGTGCTGTTCAACATCTTTATCAATGACTTGGATGAAAGAATTAGGGGCATACTTATCAAATTTGCAGATGACACCAAATTAGGAGGAGTAGCTAACACCTCAGAGGACAGAATCAAAATTCAAAATGTCCCGAATAGACTAGAAAGCTGGGCCAAAGCTAACAAAATGATATTCAACACAGAAAAATGGCAGGTACTGCACTTAGGGCAGAAAAACAAAATGCATAGATATAGGATGGGGGGGGGGGGGGACACCTGGCTTAAGGAGACTACATGTGAAAGGGATCTAGGAGTCCAAGTAGACCACAAGTTGAACATGAGTCAACAGTGTGATGAGGCAATTAAAAAGGACAATGCAATTTTAGGCTGCATTAATAGAAGTATAGTGTCTAGATCAAGAGAAGTAATAGTGCCACTCTTTTCTGCTTTGGTCAGGCCTCACCTGGAATACTGTGTCCAGCTCTGGGCACCACAATTCAAAAAGGATGTTGAGAAACTGGAGCATGTACAAAGGAGGGCAACTAAAATGATGAAAGGTCTGGAAACCATGCCCTATGAGGAATGACTTAGGGAGCTGGGGATGTTTAGCCTGGAGAAGAGAAGGTTAAGAGGTGATATGACAGCCCTGTTTAAATATTTGAAGGGATGTCATATTGATGAGGGAGCAAGCTTGTTTTCTGCTGCTCCAGAAAACAGGACCCAGAACAATGGATCTGAACTACAGGAAAAGAGATTCCAACTCAACATTAGGAGGAACTTCCTGACAGTAAGGGCTGTTCAACAGTGGAACACACTCCCTTGGAGTGTAGTGGAGTCTCCCTCCTTGGAGGTCTTTAAACAGAGTCTGGATGGCCATCTGTCGAGGATGCTTTGATTAAGAGTCTTTGCATAGCAGGGGCTTGGACTGGATGGCACTTTTGGTCTCTTCCAACTCTATGATTTTATGATTCTATGATTCTATTTGTGCTTTAACATTATACCTTTTCTATTTTGTGTCCTCTCCTCAGCAGGGCTTGGCAGATGCCAAGGACACGCCACCACCCCACCCACCCTCACACATATTTTCTGAAGTTTACCAAAGAGATAAGGAGAGGCTCATTAAGCACCTGGAAGTCAGGGGCAGCTACCTATAAATTTCACTGCAGCTTCCTGGTGACTTTGTCACTTGCAACCAGACCAGAGTTTCTGTGAATTTGATCTTGAAACTGGCTATGATTGAAAACTAAGAATAATAGAGTTGCAAGAGACAACAAAGGACATCCGGTCCAGCCCCTTGTCATGCAGGACATGGTGTCTTACCCCAATTCAGCTTTGTTTATCTGGACTACTAGATTGGTGTAATACCTCCTGGACCAGCTAACAATGTTGCTTCTGTTCCTCCCTTCACCTTGATGCATTATCTGTGGGTGACTGGTTCTGGATTGACTACTCCTCAGCTCTTTGTCTTACAGTCGCTCATTTGAAGGGTCACTTGCTGACTGCTATGGACAGCCACTGCAAGTGGCCTGGCTAAGTTCCCCTTGTCCCACCAAAATGTGAGATAAATTTTTAGAAGATATAATATATCAGAAGGAATGTGAAACTGGAGGTCCTTCAAGGGTTCATAGAGGTTTGAACTGCAAATGTAGCAGTAGTGGAGGAAGGCCATCAAAGCATCAAATCAAAGTGATATGCAGATAAATGTAGTGAGCAGAGACCAAAGTAACTTGAAAGAAAATCTAAGGAAATGTATGGCCAGTGCAGCATTGGAGCAGCCAGGCTTTTTCTAGCACGAGAAACAAAGAGATGGAGGAGGAGAAGAACTATGTTTATGTCTTTTTATTAAAGGACACAACACATGACGTTTGTGGAATTAGGAAGTGGGGAACAAGATGAAAACTGGTTTGGCATCTGTTGAACAGTTACACATGTGTAAGCTAGACTTCAACACTCATAATTGTTCAGTATTCATGTTTATAATCATGGCACTATTTCCACAATCACAAACCTACCTCAACAGCCAGCAGTCTGACCAGGTGATAGGGGTCTGGTGGGAGGGGCCTTGAACATCATCTTGGAGCATCCCAATTACCCTACATCATTTGGTCAGGCTCTGGCTATAAAAGTAGATTTGGGGAGTCAAGTCAGAAGATAGTCCATAGTTATACATCTGTGATGTAGAATCTCAGCCTCCTCCTCCTTCTTTTGGTACGCTACACAAGAACCTAAGATCTCAGTCTCTGATCTTTGTACCACCCACAATATAATCATATTAGGGAATGAGGTCACCTGCAATGGCTCATCTGGAGACTTTGATGTTTACTACAGCACTTCTTGTTCTAAATATTTCTTATTTGCATGCAGACAGCAGACCCAATGAAGATTGTAAGATAACTTTTGCAAAGTAAAAGTGATATGCTATTCCCAAAGGGATTCATTCATGCCAGTTCTTGTCAAATCATTCACTGGTAACACAGCTCTACAGGCTACCTATCTCTTTTTAAGCCTAGTTCAAGTGATAGCTTTGACCTAGCCCTGTATGGCTTAGGTACAGCAATATTAAAAACAATTTAAAACATGCATTAAAGTTAAAAAGCAGGTTAAAAGCACTATAACATCCTATTCTTCATGCTCTTCAACTCCAAGCTGTCTTGGATGAAACCGATTATCTAGACCCATTTCAAACCAGCTTTAGGACAGGCTTTGGGGTTGAGACTGCCATGGTTGCCTTGACCAACGATCTGCGTCTGAGCATCGACAGGGGCAGTGTGACCCTGTTGGTGCTCCTAGACCTCTCAGCGGCTTTCGACACAATAGATCACGGCATCCTCTTGGACCGCCTGAGGGGGTTAGGTATTGGAGGCACTGCATTGCAGTGGTTCCGGTCCTTCCTCTCGGGCAGATCCCAGAGGGTGCTGCTCGGGGACAGCTGCTCCAGTAAAAGGGAGCTCACCTGTAGGGTTCCACAGGGTGCTATACTGTCCCCGATGTTATTTAACATATATATGAAGCCGCTGGGTGAGATTATTCGGAGTTATGGAGCTGGGTGTTATCAGTATGCTGATGACACCCAAATCCATTTCTCCATGTCTCGTTCGTCGGCCTCGAATTCTAATGGCATCTCCTCTCTCAATGAATGTCTCCAAGCAGTAATGCGCTGGATGAGGAAAAACAGATTGAAACTGAATCCAGACAAGACAGAGGTGCTCACGGTAGCGGCCCCAAAACCAAGAATTGGGTTGCAACCTCCAGTCCTGGATGGGGTCACACTCTCCTCTAGTGACTGTGTTCGCAGTCTGGGCGTGCTCCTTGACTCATTGCTCCTGATGATAAACCAGGTAAATGCGACAGTCAAGAGCGCCTGTTATCAGCTTCGGCTGATACACCAACTGCGCCCTTTTCTGGAAGTAAGGGATCTCGAGACAGTTGTACATGCGCTGGTAACCTCACGTCTAGATTTCTGTAATGTGCTCTACATGGGGCTATGCTTGCACTTGATTCAGAAACTGCAATTAGTGCAGAACATGGCGGCCAGAGTAGTGTCAGGAACATCAAGGAGGGACCATATTACTCCGATATTGAAGTCCCTCCACTGGCTGCCTGTTAGTTTCCGGGCCCAGTACAAGGTGTTGGTTATCACCTTTAAAGCCCTAAATGGCTTGGGTCCAAACTATCTCAGGGGCTGCCTCCTCCCATATAATCCTCCCCGCACACTCCGGTCCTCTGGGAGGAATTTGCTGCAGCCTCAAAGAGCTAGGCTTTCGGCTACCTCCCAGAGGGCTTTTTCTGTTGTCGCCCCCCAGATTGTGGAATGACCAGTGTTGCCAATTTCGCGACTTTCACATGAAAACGGGGACTTTTCAGAGCTTTTTGTGTGATTTTCGCGCCTTGCTCTAATTCAGTGCCTTTTCCGTGCCTTTGGCCAGTTTCAGCTCCAGACTGCTGCAGAGCAACCAAAACCCTTTGGAGTGTAACAGTTTTCAGCCAAGAGGGCTGGAGAAAACTCTCTCTCTCTCTCTCTCTCTCTCTCTCTCTCTCATGACTCCCTCTGAGAGCCAGGACGGAGCAAGCCCGTTTGGAGGAATAGTTCAGCCAATCAGAGAGAGGACAGTGATTATTGCCCCCCCCCCTCAGGCATTCTCAGGCTCCAGGGGCAAAAGTGCTGGAGAGAGGCAGGGAGTGAGCGATCTTGGCTGGCTTAATCCCAATTGCCTTGGATTTCCAAGTAAGACATAAGGTTTAAGGCACACAAAGGCAATACTTGATCATGGTATCATGGCTTGATGTTGTGGACTTCTGTGTGTGCCTGAGAGTGACATTTGGATTTCTGAATTCCTGAGCTTGGGCAGAGTGCCCCAAGCCTACCTCTCAGGGTTGTTGTTGTACTGTGAGGACCATTTGGGTTGTGTGATGTGAATGCGATGTTACTGACTCTGTGTGTGTGTGTGTGTTAGTGATTAAATATGCCTCTGAGCATGGGCAGAGCACCTGGTCAGTTGGCACCCCTGCTGCCCTGTCTTCCAAGAATTTGGTTTGTGGCTCTCTTTTCGTTCCCTTTTCCATTGCCATCCATACTGCAGAAATAATCCAGTTTGGCACTGCTTCTAACTGCAAGGCTCCCTGCGATGATGGGATTCTGGGCAAACCACCAAGCCCAGAATTCCATGCATGGAGCCCTGGCTGCCAGTAAAAGCAGTGTTTCAACATGTCACAACAAACTACAATTCCCAGGATTCCCTGGTTTGACAAGGGAATTGCCTCCATGCTTCCAGATCACAGCCCCAGAGAATGAGTCTACAGGATATCAGTGTTGCCAATTTAAGTCCAGTTCTTCAGCTGCATTTGGATTTAATAATGATAATAATGGTGATGATGATGATAGTGAGATAGATCTTGTAGCACTTTTGAGTCTCACTGAAAGAAAAGTTGGCAGCATGAGCTTTCCTAGACTTAAGCATATTTCCTCAGATGCAGGGGAACTGTAGTTCATTGTGGCACCAGAGCTCTTTCTCACAAAACTACAATTCCCAGGGTTCCCTAGCACTGAGCCAGGGCAGTTAAAGCGGTCTCAAACTGGATTATTTCTGCAGTATGGATTGGACCTTGAGCATTTTTAATAACGAAGGTCCAAAACACTGCAGAAATAATCCAGTTTGTGACCGCTTTAACTCGCCTGGCTCAGTGCTAGGGAATCCTGGGAATTGTAGTTTGTTGTGGCATCAGAGCTCTTTCTGACAGAGAAGGCTCAATGTCTCACAAAACTACACTTCCCAGGGTTCCCTAGCACTGAGCCAGGGCAGTTAAAGCAGTCTCAAACTGGATTATTTCTGCAGTGTGTCTTGGACCCAACTCAGGCTGCATCTTCACTCCAGACTCCAGAGACAATTCCCAGGATTCCCTAGTACTGAGCCAGGGCAACTAAAAGGGTTTCAAACTGGATTTATTTCTGCAGTGTGGTTGCATCTGAACAGCAGTGGTCTGGGTGGCCAGCCAGGGAGGAGGAAAGGCAGTTTCCCCACACACACCAGGTGACCACAACCTCAGTGGTGCCACTGTTGACATCTTTCCCATCTCTGTACATAACAATGTAACTCCTGTATGCCCAACTGCCCCCCAGAAAGGAGAAGAAGCCAGTCCCACCATGTTCTTGCAGTGGGAAACACATTTGTTCCTTGCAGCGGGACACAGAAATTTGTTCCTGTAATAAACCTGTGATAAGATGATATCTTACCAATTAAACTGTTACATCCATTATTTTTTTAAACAATGTTAATTTGTTGTCTTTTATTTCTAAGCAAAAAATAACAAAAACCTAGCACATGCTGGAGAATTACTGTGGTGCTCAGTTATTACGATCTTGACTATTATTTGTGAAGGTTGTAAAGTGCACAGCTTTTGCTGTACAATGCATTCTTCCTCTTTTATTTCATCTGAAGTTTTGCCTGCCAGTGTACGGTGTTTTGAAATGTCAAATGCTCTTCTCTTCCAGTATTTAACAATGTACATATCAGTCAATTGGATGTAATGTTCTTCTGCCTGGCATTTAAAAAACTGAGATGTAGCTCATGTGGGATCAGGGACCACCTGACAGCATGGAAGTGCATTCATTCAGTGAAGGGCTGTCATTTTGTTGACTCTCCTGGGTAAAAGTCAACATAGTGAGAAACAGTTTTAAAAGAGAAACAGAAACTTGAATTATCAACGGGTTGGAAATGAACTGATGACATTTGGAAAGAAACAGGGAAGCAAACAACAAACACCTCCAGTGCAGGAAGAAATATTCAAACCTACCGCAGCTGCTGAAGTATGAAACCCCCCCCCCCCCCCCGACACACACTCTGGGACCTGCTGCGGCACTGACTACAAATCCTGTAACACCTATACTGGCTCTGGATGATGGCAGCTGCAATCTATAAGTATTCTATGGAGATGTGCATAGACTGCTGCATCTAGAGAGAGCTGGCCAGAGGAAGGTTGAAGACAGATCTGCAGCTAACTGTGTTTATCTCTAGCTTGGCAGTTAAAATGAGAAAGGTGATTTGTGAAGAATAAAGAGGCTTGTTCAAGCATTTGTTTGAATATAAACATAAAAAGGTATAGAGGGCTGTGTGTGCACATGCAAGCTCCATCCCAATGTCCTGGAGGAGGAACTCCACTTTAGTCTTTCGAGTATTGATTCTGAAGCTTTGAGAAAAAGATTAAAATATTTTGAGTCGAATAGCCCACACGTGATCAGGAATCCTTATTGCAATCACACAGAGACATTGGAGTTTATCAGACGCAAGTTTTTGGCAATTTTTCCTGCCTATCATGCAGTGTTTGCACCACCAAAATTGCACAATAACGTGATAGCGCAATGTTCTTCCAGACACCATTCATTTATATGGGAGCCCGTTCTGCAACGCTCCTGTAGTTTTAGCGTCATTCCTCCCCTTTTTGTGCACTACGGGGGAAAAGGGAAATCAGGCCTTTGTCTCCCATTACCCTTGCGAATGCGTTGCGAAAGGGTTTGGTGTGGTAGGCAGCAATGCAAAGCGACGCAAATGTTACTGATTGCAAAGTTCCCATGATGCTGAGCTGCTTTTTCACCCCATTCCCTTCCGGTGGCCTTCCTTTTTCAGGACAACCCCGGGGGAGAGGGGGGGAGAGTGGGGGGGTACGTACAACTAATGTATGCAAAGGATTCTCCCAAGGGCCATTCGGTGCAGCCCCTTTTCAGTCCTGCTGGAACACATAGGATCCTAGAAATTAAAGGGACCCCACAGGGCCTTCCACTCCTGCCCCGTACTCTGTCCTGAAGGAATAAATAGGAGGCTAGAAATTAAAGGGACCCCAAAGGGTCATCCATTCCAGCCCCATTCCTCTGCCCTGCAAGAACACCTAGTAGGCTAAAAATTGAAGGGACCCCAAAGGGTCATCCATTCCAGCCCCATTCCTCTGCCCTGCAAGAACACCTAGGAGGCTAGAAATTAAAGGTACCCTAAAAGGTCATCCATTCCAGCCCCATTCCTCTGCTCTGCAAGAACACCTAAGAGGCTAGAAATTGAAGGGACCCCAAAGGCTCATCCATTCCAGCCCCTTATTATGTCCTGAGGGAAAACGCTGGAGGCTAGAAATTAAAGGGACTCCAAAGGGTCATCCATTCCAGCCCAATTCCTCTGGCCTGCATGAACAACTAGCAGGCTAGAAATTGAAGGAGCCCCAAAGAGCCTTCCGCTCCTGCCCTGTACTCTGTACTGAAGGAATACATAGGAGGCTAGAAACTGGAAGGGGCTTCTCCCCTCTCCCCTCTCTCCCCCGGAAGCACAAAGGTCACCAAAACCTCCAAGGAGCATGCACAAATATGTTGATGCGAAATGTTCAAGACAAAAGGAAGGCGCTAGTGTAGTAAAAAGTTCAGATACGCATGGTTTCGCATCACGCAAATCGCAACTTTTGCGCAATTGTAGCGCTAACATAACGTTTCGGGGGATTGACGGGAAAGCAAGCAATGTGGTAGAACATCGCGTTATAAGGTCATTACGCAACGTTTGTTTCACTTCCTTAGCGGAACTGAGGGTCCAAAAACTCGTGTCTGATAAACTCCATTGAGTGTATTGAAAACATAACCAACAATACTACTAGATAAGACCAAAGGACTATGTAATCCATCTTTTGTTCCAAGCAGATGACTCTGGGAAGACAGAAGCTTGCCCCACCTTCCCCACTTGCCACCTACCCCAGAAGAAAAGAGGAGAAATGAAGAGGAAAATATATAGGAAGAGGAGAAGCCATCAGCTTTTCTGCCTTCCTCCATGCTGTTCATGTGAAAGACTTCTGCTGCCAGAAAGAGAAAGAAAGAGATCTTCTCCACAGAAAATGTTACCTGTGTGGAAAACAATTTCCTGTGCAAAAAAACCAAGGTTGTTTTGGGGTGGGTTACTCATAAAAACTACACATATTTTTCTCCACAGAATAATTTCTCCCCAACACTTCAGGAGATTTGACTATGGGGAGAATATTGCAGGGGAATATTTTTCTCCTGAAGCTGAAAGAAAACAACTGTAATTACTTGTCCTTATATGAAAAGATGAAATAGCCAACAATTTACATCCCTACTCCCAATTCTAGATTTCCTCCAGGACTGTTTGCTTTTAGGCATGTTTCTTTGTTTATTATAATTATATTCTGCTTTTCTACCACATGAGAGGACTCAAAGAAGCTAAAATGAACTAAAGCAAGTACAACTGAAACATAAAATACTTTAATTAAAAGTGTGCCTTATGGTGACCCCAAAGCAAACTTATAATGGGATTTTCTTGGCTCAGTTTGTTTAGAGTGGTTTGCCTTTGCCTCCCTCTAAGACTGAGAGAGTGTGACATGCCCAAGATCACCCAGTGGGTTTCCATGGCTGAGCAGGGATTTGATCCCTGTTCTCCAGAGTTATAGTCCAACATTCAAACCACTGCACCACACTGTCTCTCATTAAAACAGCACTAAAAAAAAAATCAGTTGGCAGTAAGGAATCACACCAATCAGGGAAAAAGCCTTTTCTTTGGCAACACAGCTGAACTTTAAAAATTAAAAAGCCTGCCTTAATTAAAAAGGTCTTGTTTGCTGGTGTGAGCACAACATACCTTCCCTAAATCGGCCCTAACTTTCCCTAAGTTTATGCCCTGCCTTTCACAGCTGGAATGAGTAACATGTTTTATGTTATGTCCACACAGAGGAAAAGAAATGTTCCTGACCCATTTCCTCACTGACTTGTTTAAATGATGTATCATGTCAAAACAGGTAAAAAATGGGCCCATTCTACACTCCACGGCAATTCTCTGGAATAAAAACAGTCCTCGTTTGTTCCAAATCAGTGTGAAAAATCTAGACAATCCCCCGAGAGTGCAGACTACACACCAATGTGGGGATGGGGAGAGGAAGATTGGCAGGCAGGTGAGCTACTGACCTCTTCCCATCTGGAGTTTCCGACTCCCCACCACAGCACTTTCACTTGTGAATTTGAATGGTTCCTCTAGCACCATTATTTTTGCAGTCATGCAAATTGGTAGCACAGGCACATAATAGCACAACTACCTCTTTTGCAGATGTGCAAATTGATTGCACAAGTGCACATTAGCCCATCAAACCATCAATATAGTTCGCCAATGCTCAATAGGATGGCTATTGCCCCAGCAAGCCATAAGAAAAGACAGAGAGGGGTCTCCTGGGGAGTGTACAAACAGTGCTGCCAGTATTGACCTATTGTGGGTCTTAGCTGTGCAAACAGTTTGTTCTCCTCACAAATCTAGAAGTCCTGATGGTAAGCCAGGTTTTCCTATCAGTGAGAACATGGCCATGGTCAGGGTGGTTGGAGGATTCTGAGCCCCAAAAAGTAACTTTTCCAAATTCTGCTCTGAACTGTGTCTCATTGAAATAGAAATTATTCTGTGAATCTTGGATTTAATACTCTCTTTCAGTTCTGCAGTTTCTGAGGTATTTTGCAAAAACTGCCATGGGAGTCCTTGTAAAGTGATTAAAAAAAAAAAAAAACACTGTTTGTCTCTCCTGTAGATATGTGCAAGAAATAGGATGTTGGATTAGTCAGGGTTTTTATCTGATCTCACAGGGCTCTTCTTACATTCTTATTTTAGGAGACAGTCTTAGCTATAGTTAGAAAAAAGTGAACAAGTCAGGTTTGGAATTCACTGTGATGAAGCAAGCTCATTGATTTTGGCAAATTCATGTTTCCTTACATTGGAAATGACCTGATGGTTGTCTATGGATTCATGTGGAGTTTTAAATCTGAATAGATTAAACAAGACAGTTTCTGAACCTGGGCTGCAGCTGCACCCAAGCTCTAGTTAATCATAAATTCCCACAAATCTCCATCACTTCACAAGCAAACAAATTCTGCAACTCCCACCAACTGTGGAACTTTATGTTCTATCTTTGCAATGACTTGGAATTCATCACAAGAGAATAATTCAAAGGGGGTTGCTAAAAAGTTCCCATACATGTTTCATATACCTTAGCAGTGGGCCCATGCTGCCCTGAGTTGTACTCAGATGTGGTTGGAGTCCAACTCCCATTGTCCCTGACCATGGGCCTTCTGTTTGGGACAGCTGGGACTTGGAGTTGCTGTCTGGGAGCCCACAGGTTCCACATACATCATCTTTTAATACCTCATCATCCACAAAGCATGGAACAGTTACTTTATTTTGGAGCAGGACAGCCAGCATGGCCAGAAATCTGGGAATTGTAGTGAAAACATAACTTTCCAGGCTCAGATTTTACATAAAACATCTGACTAATTTTCACATCATGGAATCCCCCATGATAATCTGGGCAGAAAAAGAAAAGAAAAAGAGGCGGAGGATGCTTGATAGTAAAAAGACTGCAGGAGACAAGTGAAATTCCACAACCATCTGCCTTAGCTCCAAAAATAATGACATCTTTATTGACAAAGTACAGAACTGGAAAGTTTGACTGGAGCATCTACATATTATACAGGTTGGCCAAAGACTGCAAGCACTTCTATCCTTAGGATATTGTAACTGAAGGAAGGCTATACATTGAAACAACAGAAATATTTCAATATACATGTTGGACTGACAGCTGGGAGGATTACCTAAACTTTGGATTTTGAAGCCCCAGAAGAGCGAGACCTTCCCACCCCAACAAGGGAATGCTCTCTGCAAGGAAAGCCTCCCAGCATCAGTGTTTATTTCTTTTTGTTCTCCCAGATCTTTAAAATCTTTTAAATTTAAGTGTTTGATGGCCATTTTAACTTCTGGTTTGAGCTCCTTGTTTATGCTGATTTTTTTTTTTATCATACGTATTTTATCAGGTCAGCTGTTGTCTTTCTGGTATTTTGAACTGGTGTTTCAGGTTAATTGGGATTTTTAGATCACCTTTTGAACTTGATTGCACTTTCGTTTTACTCTAAAATAAAAGTGTACAATATCTACAGAACCTGTTAAATGGGGATTTTATGAATATAGATACCAGATGAATAACTTTCCATTCTTTTGACTGAAGGCTGAAATTCTAGATACACTTACCTGGAAGAAAACTTCATTGAACTCAATATCACAAATCAGTAAATACAGGATTGCTCTTTAAAGGAAAGTCAAAGAAAATGTTAGGCAGAAGTCACAAGTTATTTTTATAAAATCTCTATGACAGTTTGCCCAAATCTTGTGCTTTCCAAATGCTTTGTAGCGTACCAGGCAGAAGAAGACTGCTATACATGAATCATTCCCTTCCTCCTTGTGGGTTACTACACTGACCATGCTATCATTGATCACCATAGTATAAGTTATGCAAACCCATGTCACTCTCTGATAAATTATTATGTATTGACCATCATTCTTTTCCTTCCCTACCAAACAGACTCACTTGTCTGAGTCTCAGTGCAAGGCATTTCAACAATTTCTGCTGCATTCAATAGATATAGAGCTGATTAAGCTGCTATGCTAAATATGATAGAGTATGGCTTCCTGAAGTAGCCTAAATACCTTGAAGCAGAGATTCCCAACTTTTTTTGACTCGTGGAACCCTTATTTCTATGGCGAAGCCCCTAAGAGGCCTACCCGATGTCTTACAGGTTAATGGTGTTTAGGCACATATATAAAAATAAATTCTTATTCTTCAGTTTCATTCAATTTTTATTTTCATTTTCCTGAAGTGGCTGCAGAGCACCTGGGAAGTGCACTTGGAACCCTAAGGGCTTCTTGGAGCACAGGTTGGCTGTTAGAAAAAAGCTTTTGGTTAATTGTGGTTAAATTAGTTTAGCAGCAATAGCACGAACAGCAACAAGCATGTACTGTACCCCTCAGGTATTTGGTAAAAACTAGATCTGAGATTCTGGCAAATAAACGGGATACACTGGTAGATAAAAAGAAACTTACTTTATTGCTACATCTAGGTTCTACAAAAATAACTAAGCAGTAGAGAAAACTATACTTGGTAGAAGAGTCCCTAGCACTGACTCTCATATGTTCAAGTAAGAAGAAAAAACATCTTTAGCAGCACAACCTGGTTTCTGCTTCCATGCTTCGTGAGAGCAAAGGAAGAAGACAGAGAACAAAGGGCAATATACTTTATTGACCCTCAGAAAAGGGAGCGGTATGAGAAGTGACCTCTTCACAAATAACACTGACCAAATGACCATAGAGATATACATCACTGTTCCTGCGTACAAGACACCGCCCTTCTGAAGGAAAGAAACATAGATCTAAAATGCTAATTGATGCTAATACTCCAACATTGGGAACCCCTGCCCTAAAACACCAAAGCCTGTCTGATTTTGGAAACTAAGCAGGGTCAGCCCTTGGATGGGAGACTGTCCACAAATACCAGGTGCTATAGACTGTATTTTGGAGAAAGGAACTGGCAAAACTACCTCTCAGTATTCCTTTCCTAAGAAAATGCTATGATACCCATAGTGTTGCCATAAGTCAACATACAACTTGAAAGTACGCACACACACAAGTTCTTGCAGTTTACCCGGGGCCCTTTCACTCTACATAATTATAGCACTAACATTCCACTTTAATGCATCTTATGGAATCCTGGCATTTGTAGGTTTCTGATACATTTAGAATTCTCTGCCAGAGAGCTCTAGTGTAACACTACAGATCCCATGATTCCATAGAATTCTATAGGCCGTTAAAGTGCTATAACTGTATACTGTGTCAGGCTGCAGGTCCCTTTTCTATCAGTGTGGTATATTTCTGTACTGAAAGTTTGCCTGTCCTCTACTAGTCCTCCACCTTTACATTACCAGAGCTTGATAAGTTACTTGTAATTACTTGAAGTTATAGTTACAATCTCAAGGCCTTTAAAGTAGTTACTGTTAGAGTAACATGATTTGAAAGGGAACTCTTTGTTTTCCTGTTTCTCAGAGTAATAAAACAATGATCTTTAATTACTTTAATTGCTTTAAAAAAAAACCTACATCTGAATGCTAGAAACCACTGGCTTATGGTACAAAATGCACTCCCCTCCTATCACCGTCACTGAAGCACTACACAGCACAAGGCAGCACTGGAATCTTCCTCTTCCCCCATTCAGAGTTTGATATGCCTCATCTCCTTTAGTGAAGTTACAATCCCATAATTATTAAAGTAGCCCAAAAGTGAGCTACACCACTAAAAGAGTGACGTTATCACTCAATAAATGATTGTAATGTCACACAATGATAATTTTGTTACTGGGATAGTAACTAGATATAAATAACTAGTTATTTTAACTGCTTTTCTTGAGTGATCTGGACTACTTTAGTTAATGGTCATCAAGTCAGCTTTGGCCTATGGTGATGCTATGAATGACAAGACCTCCAGGACATCCTATTATTAAAAGTGCTGATAAAATCTTGCAAATTTAGGACAGTGACTTCCTTGAATAAGTGTGGTCTTCCCCTTTTCCTACTGCCTTCCACTTTACCAGCTTTACCAATTATCATATTTTCTAATGAATCATGTTACTTCACAATATGTGATTATTGTTGTTGTGTGCCTCCAAGTCATTTTTTACTTACTTATGGCAACCTTAAAGTGACCCTCTCATAAGATTTTCTTGGCAAGTTTCTTCAGAGGGGGTTTGCCAGAGGCTGTAAGAGCATGACTTGCTTAAGTTCACCCAGTGGGTTTTTATGCTCAAGCAGGGATTTGAACTCTGGTCTCCAGACTCATAGTCCAACACTCAAACCACTATGCTACACTATTATCACCTTTTAAAATTCATTCTGGCTCTAAAAGAGAGAGAGTTCAGGCTTGATTTGTACTAGGAGCCATTATTTGTCTTTTTGGCAATCCATGGTATATCTATTGAATTCTCCTCCAGCACCACATTTCAAATGACTTGGTTCTGTTCCTGTCAGCTTTCTTCACTGTCCAGTTTTCAGAAACATACATAGAATTCAAAAATACGATGGCATTGACTGGACTACTTATGATATACGTAATACAAAGACACCAAATGGCTGCACTCAAGAAGAGCAACTTCCATTCTTTGATTTAGCTGTTCCTGACAGCTCCCCCAGAAGACTCTTCTTTCCCTCCAGGAGAGAAAGAAAGAGAAAGGAAGGGGGTTTTGTATGCAGCTTTTCATCTCCTAGGCTGACCTGCATTTAGATTACCTTTTAGCTTGCATTTGTTCTCCTGGAGCTGATTCCAGTCACAAGTTGTTCAATCAATTTCTTTTTTACTGAATTGTCTTTCACCGTTTTATGGAGGGGACTTTAATTCCTCAGCACAGAAAGTAGGCACAGAAAAAGAACACGCAAATAGGATAGCTAGTTATTTTATAGGATATCTCAAGCCTATGTTCAGTTGTTAAATGCAACTGCAGTTGACCCACTAAATCAATGGGAATTTAGGAAGTCAGTACTTGCAATGATTCCGTTGATTCAAGGGTTTCTACTCTAGGCAGGACTAACAATTGGAATCAGTCCTGAAATATTTTGAGGCAGGAGGTCTGGTGGTGCCTGTTGCCCTGAAAGCCATGAAACAAGGAAGGAAAGTTCTTTTAAGTTGTAGCTGGCTGAAGCCAAGAAGCCCTTGGGAGTGATAACGCATAAGCACCTTTCCTTGGGATTTAAAGTGTACGTGGTCTTAAATTTAGAAGATTCACACAAATTCTTGGTGGAGAGGTTTATGAAGCTACGATAGTAAAATTCAGGGGCAATGGCCCTTTGAATCAGAGCATTAGAAAATTAAATTTTGGACAATAACTCTCAGACTCTTTGAGCCAGCCTAGCCAGTATCTAGCATGAGTACTCTGAGAGCTGTAGCCTCCAAAGTAACATTTCCATTTCTGCTTGAATACCAATATACCTGTCAACATTTGCATGAAAACAGGGACACATAGAGCCAAGCAATATCAAACTGTGGTCAAGTTGGCAGAAAGTATTAATGAGGAAGAACACTAAGAAGTTTATCTCACCGGGGTTAAAACGTTCCCTGGTGTGTTCTAACGTGCCCGCATGGGGGCGTGCACGGAACGTGACAGGAATGCGATGGGGCCAAGAACCCCATTTTACCGCACACTGGAACGCATTGGGAACATGATTGGAACACCTGACGGTAAAGGCGGCGTTCCAGTGTGCAGTAAAATAGGGTTCTTGGCCCCATCACGTTCCTGTCACGTTCCGTGCGCGCCCCTGCACAGGCACGTTATAATGCACTGGGGAACGTTTTAACCCCAGTGCGATAAACTTCATAGTCTAGCAAAAGCTGCAGCAGTTTACTTTTGCCTGAGCCTACTGGGATATGCACGATTCCTCTCCTCTCCTACCTGTTGAGTTGACTGAGTACAAATTGCCTTTGCACTTTGAACTCCATTTGCATAAACTGAAGTAAGCCAAGAACAAAGAGGGAAAGTTGGAGGAGACATGAGAAACAAGAATATTTAAAAAGCAGGAACAAAAGTGGGATAACAATCAGGACTGTTCCTGCCAAACCTGGACAGTTGGAGGGTATGTACCCAGCTTGAGGAAGCTGGGCAAACAAACAAACAGCACAAGACTTTGATGTTCTGGAAGCTTCAGAAGCTAATCTAGGAGAAACAAAATGTTGGATATTTTGTGTGATTCAGCAGTCTAGTTCTTTTGTTCTTATAACTGTGTATATCCATGCACAGAACTGTAATAATTATTTCTACTTATCTGCTTCCATTTTTATTGGCAGTATTTTTACCCTACTGTTTCAGCTAACAAAAACTCCCACAGCAGCATACAGAGATCAATAGATGACATAATCTCTGCCTTCACGCTTGCTGTCTAAAAGATATAGCATAAAAGGAAACAAGATTGAGGAGAAGGAGGAGAAAAGTACACTCAGACTTGAATTCTTGAAGTCAGGAGTACTTAACATCAGTAGAATGATCACAGTTGGAGAAGAAGTGCATGCTTTCAAAATCCAGAATTTTAATGTTGGGGCAACATAGTGAATCTAAAATGTAAATGGAGTAACTGGAAGCATGGCAAATAAGACACAAGACATTATCACACTACACTGTTATAGCGCTTTTATTCCACTTTAATGGCTAGGGTCGCCTCCTGTGGGCTTTGTAATTTAGTGATGCCTAAGAGCTCCCTGGCTAAACTACAAATCCCAGGATTCCACAGGAGGCAGCCACAGCAGTTAAAGTAGAATAATAGTGCTATAACAGTGTAGTATAATCCATAAACGTGTTGACAGTATTATTTAGTGACCAATATAAACATCAAACATCAAGCAAGCTGGTGATAAATAAATTAAACAAGGAACATTTTATACATGGACAAGACAGCTGCATTTATAGCATCCATACTGCTATTTTGCCTAATAAGACTATTAGTATATCTGAGAGGAACTCTCCTTTACATAGTTAGCCTTAGGAGTGAGCAAGCTCAGCCTAATCACCAAGGTGAAGTGGGCACAGAACCAAACTCAGAGGCCCAGTGTTTCTTGAATGTAGTGTTTGTAGTGAACTAGGGCAAAATATAGACTCCAATCATATATGGAGAGAGAAATCCCAGAGATGTAAGTGGGGTTCAGAAAAACAAACAAACCAAACAACTAGTAAGTGGCTCTGTTCAGGCTGGCCTGGGAACAGAGTCAGGGTGGACACACACCCTGACTCTGCCCCCAGGGTTCCATTGTGCATGGTCATGGCACTCCTCTGGCACTGTGTCCATATGATGCAGCGCCATATAGCCACACTGTCACAGCTATGGCACGCATCCTAAGGGCTAGAGTGCAGCTTTGGCACAGCTTCTGGCCTCTTAAGATGCATGTGTGATTTAAACAGTATACCTCCAAAGTGACCCAAAGCAGCTTTATTTTGGCCTGTCTGTACAGGCCCATTGTTTGGGTATTAATTATAAGAAATGAGCTTCCATCAGATAGCCTTAAAGCATCTTTTTTTTTTAAGTTTCTCATCTGATTTCTAGTTCTCTTGGGAGTTTATCACATGTGAAATTGGAACTCCAATCCAAAGCCATTCCGAAGCAAAGGGGAAACAGAGTCAATTCGAATCCAAGGCAATTCACATGATTACTTATCACACATGAAGAGCGAAATTGTGGTCATTCCTGAGGCAAAGCAGAGCAAGTGCTAAATAAATTATCTCACCAGTACATACCATGCGGATTCACCAATTCGAACTGGCATTCTTGCGCATGCTCAGTGGGGCTCTGAATGCGTCGTGAACCTTTGCACTTCCGGGGTGAAGAAGGGGGCCACTTCCTGGTTCCAGTTTCACATGAATGCTAGCCTCACGTAAATGATAGCTTCACGTTTCTTCTTCCCTTCTATTTTATTCTATTTTTCACTCTATTTACTCTATTTCAACAATTTAGCAATACCCACAACGCCCACCATGTGTAGTCTCGAGTATACATACAGCCACATTTGAACGTGTCCTCCGTCTCAGTCATCCCTCCCTGCCACATCCAAATGTATCCTCCATTCTTGAAGAAGTACCGTAAGCAAATGGAGAAAAATTGCAGCACCGCATCATGGGAAATGTGGCACGTTGGAGGTTGCGGGGGGGTGTACCAGGGCCAAGGCAAAGTTGCATTCCACACCAAGACCAATTCGAATTGGATTTGTATTGACCTTGGGAAAAGATTTGTGAATTCACTAGTTCACCGAATTCACCTACATGAGGAGGGACCTTGGATTGACATAGGATCGGCCTCGGGATGACTCCCCATAGAAAGCAATCGCATGTGATAATCTATCACGTTATAACATGAATTCGCATGGTTGGGCCCGGAATGGCTTTGGAGTGGAGTTGCAAAAACCATCGTGTGATAAGGGCCTTAGCTTGATCTATAAGTAGAGTCATAGAACAGGTCATAGGTAGGCAGCTGCAGGGTCCATGTCAATCAGGCTTTGCATGCATATTTGAGCACAAAGACTATTTTGATCAACTGGAGAGACATAAAGAGTTAGGGAAATACAGAAACAGGGACCGATTATTCTCTTGGATCTTTCAACAGCTTTTGCTACCATAGAATACAGTATGCACAAGGGTATCCTAGAGGATCATTTGTGTGATCTGGGAACATTGCTTTGCAGTAGTTGCAGTCCTACTGCAAATATTTGAAAATGGTGCTGGGAGATTACAGTTAGTTACACTGTGGGTTTTCAAAGGATTCTATTTTATTTCTCTTATGCGAAATCTCAGGAGGAGATTATCTGGCCTTCAGAGAGAAATGTCAACAATATAGCAACTTAATTTTCTATTATATCAAGGAGGACTGTAAGTATTTGGTTTCTGAGTAACTCTTTGGAGACTCAGTGACAGACTGGATGAATAAACTGACAGTCTATATATGGTGGAATTGTTCATGAAAGGATGGCCAAGGGACTGAAGAAGTGGCAGACCTAGGCCCCCATTCTCACTAGCCCATAAATGTATTAGATGGGATTATACTGCCCCTGAAAGACAAGGATCATAGTTTTGAAAGCTCCTGGATTTAATTTTGTTTTTGGATTTTCAGGTGGCAGCTAGGACCTAGAATTATTACCACTAGTTCAAGTTATGCTGCTTTCTGGATTGCAAAAGCCTTGCTATAATACTCCATACTCTTTAACTCCTTAACTCAGGCCCTGTCTGAATGAGCCAAATAAATCAGACCCCGCCATCCCCTTGGGGAGTTTGGACAACATGGGACCCAATCCCCAAGTCTAGCACCAACAGACTGGATGACATCCAGACTGTTCAGTGCCACACCTGGGGTATACTCCTCTTATGATGGAATAAAAAACACAGTTTGCTCTGGATCTTCCGGGAATGCCTGGAGTGCTTCATCTGGCATTGGACAGCTGTTTGAAATGTATTCCACTGCTGCATATTACTTGCTCTGAGGTCAGAACCACTCAGCCATGTGACTAATGCTGGGCACCTCATTCTGACCTCAAAATGAGCAATGCATGGCAGTGGCAGCCATGCTGGGTGGCAGAGCTGGACATGCATGTGAACCCTGCTGTTCCATCAAAATGGAGGACCTGAAGTAACAGGGGGAGGTTGGGGCAGTTCTGCGGCCAGTATACGCTGGCTGCCCCCGGAGTATCCTGGCCAGTGCAGTGCAAGCCCCGCTGCCTTCTCAGTAGTGACCCCAGGTTTGTGGAATTTCCTTCCAAGTGACACCTCCCAGATTTGCGATGACAATAAAATTCCTTTGCATTTCACTAGGAATTTTAAGGGCTTTCTTAAGGGTTTTTTTTTAAATAAAAAAATCTCTTCATGGTCCTACTGCATTTTAGCATTGTTGAGTTTAAAACTATTATACAAGGTTATTGTAACACACTTTGGGATTCAGTAGATTTTTGCATGCAAGTAAAAACAAAGTTTAATTTACTAGAATGCTTTAGAATGCTCACTGTGATTTCTGAAACTTTCAGTGAAAGAATTTGAAAGCAAAAGGTTTAGCAAAGGTCAAATAGTGATGAATTATACCCTTGATTGGCAGAGAAAACTATTTTCCCCCTAAAGCTATCGTTCACTAGGTGTCGATGTGGATTTTTGAAAAATAACACCTCACAAACATAGTTTCTTTTTCTTTAATAAGAATGAAAATAATTGCACTGCATGACCTTTTAAAATAAATTAGAATGATGTCTCTTTCCCTTTGAGATTTAAAACTCCCCCAAGTGAAACTGACTCAGATAAAGTCCTAAGTATCTGCAATGTTTCTGTTTCTTTTGCTTCTGCCAGTATCTTTGCACTCACCCCACTACTGCACCACCACTTAATTTTAAACAGAGCCAGTTTCCATGCTGATTGGAAGATTTTAATGGTTATATTTAGAAAAATAATGGCTGGCATCCTGCATTGAAATTACAGATTTGGAACCTAGAGTTACGTATCCATAACCACTCTTTATTCAGTAACACTACATAGTCTTACTGAAAGACTACATATATACCCCCACAATCCACATTAACAGCCAGCAGCTGCATTGGGTGAAAGAGATCTGTTCAGCTACCAGTCAGGGTGCAAGGAAGATATTTCCAGCCACCTGCCTCCAGCAAGCAAGCCAGCAACAATCAGAAGCAGGTCAGCTTTTGCAATTCCTTGTTGTGGTCTTGCTTGCTGGTGGGAGGGGGGGCTGGAAACATGCCCCAATTGGCAGCAGAGGATAATGCTGTTAAGGTGGATGTGAGGTGATGGGATGGGAGACATTACTTGGGCCTTATTGCACAAGGCTCCTGCCCTGTCATTATTATATTTCCTACAAAAATGGAAGGAAACCAGAACCATTGCATCCGTTGGTGCTAATTTGTTTCCACACACAGCAACTGCTCATCACCTCTTCCCGTTTCCTTGTCAGACACACTTGCTATGCTTGGGAGGAGTAACTTTCTAAAAAAGTCTGCAACCTTTCCCCCATTAAGGGGGAGATCTGTGTGTGTCTGTGTGACAGAGGCAGAAGCTTTGCATCAGAATTGAGTGGAGGGGGGTTGTGTGTGGGAAAGGTGTGAGTGTGTATGTGTGTGAGAGAAGGGGGGGGCAATGCCACCTGAGGCAGCAACTCTGAGGCTGATCTATGAGAAACAGCCAATAGAGGCCGTGAAATTAGATCTGAACTCAAACTCTCACAAGACCCTAGATTAAAACTGGAGATGGCTCTTGTACTTTTCATGGTTGGATATTTCAGCAGGTGTTGCTTGTCACACAACCACGCAATAAAGCAACACCTGCTGGAACTCTCTTTTCTATATAGCCATTAAAGATTCAGGGGCCCTCTGCAACTTTAACTCTGGTAACTTTACTGATGCCCAGAGCCTCACTCCTGGAGGGAAAATACTTTGCCTATAACTCCCAGAATCCCTGTTGCCACACTGTGTGGTGTATTCTGGGAACTCTAATTTGAAGTAACATTTTTTAGCTCTGCCTGGACTAGGGGCAGTGAGCCAAATGGGAAATAATACAGTGCTAGCCTATAGTGCAGGACCAGAAGCTGGCTCTCTAAGCCTACCCACTCACCAGTAGGAAATGTATGGGGACATAGTTTGGCAGCCTGAACTCAAGAGCATAAAAGGCTACATTTGAATTTCAGATCCTATTGGACCAAGTTGCTCACTTGGAACTTCGTAAAGTCCCACCACTCTGGCCTATCTTGCTCTGCAGTATTCTGCTCTAGAGAGATCTTAACAGGGTACACAGCCCTGATTTTAAGACCAAGCACAGTTTGACCTTGAGACAGGCAGAAGCACAAAGACACAATCTGCTTTTGGTAGCATGTATATCTGTACTTCTTACATGCTGCCTTTGCACAAGCCAACTTTGATCTGTGACTTCAAAATCACAATTTTGTGTAATTTTATGGCTGGCATTCTATTAGGGACATACACATACCTACATTTCCCTCATGTTTGTGTAGGTCCTTTTTGGGGCATTGTGAAGATTGATATCCCATTCCTCCATCTGCAACACTCAAAACGCACCCAGGTTATACTATAAAACTGCTAAAGTCCCTCCCTCCCAGCCACACAACGTGGCAATTCCGTGCTTTGTGTGGAGAAGGCAGGATCACAGACACGTGTTGGGCTAAGTTCCTGTAGCCAGAAGCAAAATGATTACATCAGCACTGAGGCTTCCAGAGGATCCATGGAAAGCCAAGAATACCTGGTGTATCCTGAACTGAAAGGGGCTTAAGAGGCTGTACACTAAGTCCAGGGGTGATGGCATATGGCTCAGCCTAGTGTAGGCCTGCATGCAGAACTACTACACTACACTGAACCAAATAGGATTGTAGCCAGTTTCAAAACTACAAATATTCCATAATTTAACTCTTTCACATAAGTCAGGTATAATTAATTTCCATGGGCTAAGGGGGCATGTTGCACAACTTGTAGACTGAAACTTCACCACTGAATCCATGCATGGCTGGATTCTTGCCTTTGACTTACCCTGCCTCAGCCTCATCTGATTTACCTGTGTTTTGGTTCACTGAAAAATTATGGTCTTTCCCTTTGCTTTTGCTTTTTTATTATTATGACTCATACCATTGGAAGAAATAGCTGCCTTATGTTTCATCTTACCTCCTTTGCTGTATGTTTGATCCTAACTTTGGTATGGAAATCCATCATCTGCAAAACAGTGATAGCATCAAGTGAGCTATTTAAATTTTTATGTAGAAACCTCAAGGCTCAGCTCTGGAGGTGCTATACCAAAGGTTTAATAAATCTGACATGGGAGTGCCAATCTATAAATGCAAGGATGGCTGGTGTACCATTATAAGAGAGATAGATAGCCTCATATCCTGCAGATTTTTGAACTACATAATTCCCATAACTCTTAAACCAGCCTGGTCAGGATGATCAGTTATGTCAGCTGGACTTCTAGATCTTTAAATAACTGTCCTGGAATGTTACTTTATTGCATTTAACATCCTGTATTCCCTCCAATGAACTATCCTTCCCTCTTTATCCTCAACAATAACCGTATGAGTCAGGCTAAGGGAGAGACTGGGTCATGGTCACTCTGTGAATGTCATGATTCAGTGGAGATTTGAACGTTGATCCCCCAAATCCCAGTTGGATACTTTAACCACTACACCACACTAGATTTCTGAAAAACTTAAACATTAGCAATCACCAAATTGTTTAGGTCCTTAGAACACTTTTACATCCAGAATCATTAAAATAAGTTATTAAATTGTTTCTATGTGAACTTTAATGCTTTGGGAGCATAAAATATCTTCCCTAGTGTTCACCATAAGTAGCTGCATTGAAGTAGCAGCCATATTTCACTTTGCACTGACATACACACATTTTCACCAAACAACATCAGCATCTCCTTTTCTGACCAGAAATCCCATAGCCAACAAAACCAGAGAATGATGTTTTGAACAAGGCCATGCTGCATGCAAAGCTTTGGCAGTAGAAGTTCAAAAATGAAACTCTCTGATCATGCATGAGTAGACAATGGAAAAGAAGAAAAAGCAAATGTATCAGCTCCAAGCAGGGATGGCAAGAGGGCTGCCTGGGTGGTGAGGGAGCTATTGACAAACAATGATTGGTCTAAACTAGCAGCAGCACAAATCAGCCTAGTATCTTTGTACCTGGAAGTTCAATTAAGTGGGGGTAAAGTGTCAGGAACAGGGTTTCCTTCCCAGCTTCTGTTTTCTTCATTTCCTCATTATTTACAATGCCACACTTTCCTCTGCAGACATGGCACATCCTCTAGTTCAGCTAGCTTCTTCTTACCTAGAAAATCTCATCTAAACAGTATTATTGATCCACATCTTTGTTCTGCTCAAAATACCCTTCTCTGTACCATGCCAAAGCACTGATTCAGCACTTGAACTCTGGGCACACATAGCTACTGAAGCAAAATACTGACTTGTACTGTCATAAAGTTGTCAGTTGGAATTAGGTCAGGTATCTCATTTCCTGCCTCCTACTATTTATTCAAAGAATGTTTTGGAAAGAAGGAACCTCAGAGCCCTGTGTGTGTGGGTTCAGAAAAGAGTAGGCATAAAAGCAGAACATGAGATGCCTGATGCAGCAGCATCTTCCTATTACTCTGCTTTCCTTCTGTTACAAAAAGGATTCCTGTAACAGTTCTGTGGAATGATATAAATATTGTTTATCTCTGGAGATTCTATGTATTTACATGATCCAAGTCAGAGCATGATTTTGATCAGAGATTGAAGAAATTACATTTTTGGACTGTAACTCCCAGAATCCCTCATACATGGGGATTCTAGGAGTTGTGGTCCTAAAATATAATTTCTCCAAGCTCTGATCAGAATTTTGGGATGACAACTCCTAGAATCCCCATGCATGAGGGATTCTGGGAGTTACAGTCCAAAAAAAAAAAAAAGCAATAGCTCCAAGGTCTGGTTTTTAGACAGACATATCAACAGTTCAATCTTTTCAAGGATGATAGCAGGACATACAGTGGTGCCTCGGGATACGAAATGATCGGGTTACGAAATTTCCGGGATACGAAAAAGTTGGATTGGCAAAAACTGTTTCGGGTTACGAAATATTTTTCGGGTTACGAAATTCATTTCGGCGCGAATTCAAATGCTATAGGCTTTCCAGTGCTAACGGAAAAGTTTTTCGGGTTACGAAATTTTCGGGTTACGAAAGGAATGGCGGAACGAATTAATTTCGTAACCCGAGGCACCACTGTAATCAGTTCCAAAATTTCCTAATCAGAATAGCCATAATGACATGGTGAAGCTATCCATAAATGAGCAGTGATAAAATGGTGCTGTGAGCCCTAGAGAAGGAACTAGGCTATTTTTCCTGGTATCCTAGCAAGTCCCAAGTATTTGAATTCAAGATATAGTTTTTCTGCCTAATGGTAGAGCTGGGCCCAGACACCAATAATACACCATTCAAGAACTTACCTGGTATTGAAATATTAATAGAATCCATTGGCTTTGATGATGACAGTCTATCGCACTGATAGCCTTCTCTGTTCCTGCACACAGAGGAAGAGCTATATGACTTGAAAGAAACTGGGTGCTACCCCCCCCCTCCACCATGGGGGCCCCATGGCACTTCTGCATCTACTTACATGCCAGAATGAATCATAAATTTCACCATGCCTTCATGCCGTGAGGTTTCCACAGTTCTGTCAGAATTGGTGAATGCTGCCCAGTAGGAACAAGGAAATGCTTAATGTGGTAGAACTCAGTCATGGAAACAGTATTGTTAAGTGTCAGTAGAAAAGAGATAGAACAAGACAAAGAGCTGCCACTTTTGACAGCAGCATCTAGTTGAACCCTAAACATTGCTGTTGCCTAGGAAATGGTAGGCAACAGATTAAATCTGTAGCATGGTTCCATTCAGTGTGCCATGCTTAAATAATTACAGGGCCAAGGCTCAAGCACCAAATCTGACACTATGGAAGTGAGGTGAAAAGGCATTTCTTAGAACTAAACTGTATATATGCATAAACTGAAATCCAAACTATAATAGACACATTGGCCATAAACCTGTCAGTAGCCTACAAAGGTGTAAAGATAGTTGTAGAGGCAGTAATGGCAGGATGCTTGGCTACAAAAATAACAACTGCGAAGAAAGGGAAGCATTGAGGAAACAGGCTGAATGGAGCAGACAGATCTGGCTACCTTCCACCTTCTCTTACCACCATTGCATGACCCTTAAAAAGTGCAATCACTAATTTAGTTCACCTGGCCACTGAGTCAACTTCTACATACATACACACATATGCTTCAGGGAGGGGGAAAGGGGGGTGGGTCAGGCAGCCACTGGAGGATGGTCTGCAGGGTCTTCTCCATGGCACCCATGGACTGTTCCGTCTTTCGGATAGCTCCCTCCACAGCAGACATCCTCTGCTCCATGTGGTGCTCTGCAGGGAAAAGTCAAAGAGGATGGTTAGGAGCGGCCTGTGGACCCCATCACCCACTTCCACAGGCAGGGTTTCTGGGTGCCTCCCCTGGTTTCACCGCCACTTTTACCTCGCTGCCGCGCTTGCAGGAATTGGTTCATGGCCCTGGCATCCCCAGCAGCAGCAGCGGCAGCGGCAGCAGCGGGGCCTGCAAAAGGGGAAGAAAAGACCCAAGTTACCAAGCTGGTATGGCAAAGGAGGGCACAAGTGTCATGGGGGCTGCAGCCATGCAACCCCCACCCCTCACCCTGGGGACCTACCTGCTGCCAGGGGAGCCTTCTCTGGCTGTGGAAGGGCCACAGCAGCTGGTCCAGGCTGTGGCCCACCCTCGGGGACATCCTCGTCCCCCGAGGATGGTGGAGAGGGCGACCTGGCACGGTGCCCTCCCTCCCTCTGCCTCAGCCGCACGCCTGCAGATGGGAAGAGGAGGGATGGCATTGGCACCATGCAGGAAGGAGAGAAGGGTCAGGGAGGGTAGGACAGTGCATTGGGAAGCATGGCAAGAACTCTGACGTACCTGGAGGATGGCGATCCAGAGATCTCTCAGCCGCTCGAAGAATGGCAGCCGAGGGTTTCAAAGAATGCTGCCTTCAGGCCCTTGAACTTGAGCCAGCACTGATGCAGTGTTCTTTGAAACCCTCGGTCTCGGAGGGCACGGGAAGACTGCTGGTAAAAGCCCCGGTTAGGCTTATTGGTGCTGGCCATCACTCTTCGAGCGGCCACCTCTGGCATCAGGGAGTCCAGGAGGATCCCAACCTCTTCATCTGTCCAGTACGCGATGCAGGTCGGAACTCTCCTGCGTGGCGCTGCCATCCTGATTGCCGTCCTGGGGTCTTGCACAGTTTTGCAGGGGCATATATGGGTACCTTCGGCTGAGGGCCATTAGGCTAAGGTGGCTCCAGGCCAATCAAAACTCTCAGAGGAGCAGTTTGAATTTCTCCCCCAATAGATGCCCTCTGAGTATCCAATTGTTAGAATCAAATGGGCCATTAGGAATGCTAGAATTTGAGGGGAATTGATACATTGTCAGAGAGGAAGTTGGCAGTTGGAGCTGATGTATCTTTCTGAACCAGGAAAACAGGCACCAGGTGACCCCTCGATGCCCTTTTGTTAGAGTGTGTGTGTGTCCCTTGGGCACATTACTAAAAATGCCCACAGCACAGAGCAGGAATGATGGGCAGACACAGACTGTGGATAATGGGATACATTTATTCAGGTGCTTATGCTATTACACTACAATGTACTCTGGCATCACAGATGGTGCAGGAGCCATGCTTCAGATTCTCCCTGTCAGAAAGAAATCTGCCAGGGCATTCCTCACAGTCTCCCCTTCTTTCTGCTTGTCAGTCTCTTCAACTGCCGTGATTGCTCCCAGGGTGGGCAGCACAAAACGGCGCCTATATTGCATCCCCTCATCCAAGACCCTGCCCTTGGTCTCACAGATGTTGTGCAGAATGGTGCATGTGGCAAGGATGGGCACCATGTTCTCATCTGCCACCAGGAGTGTGTCAGCAGGCTTTCAATCTGCCAAACGACCTCTCCACAGCCCCCCTCACTTGATTCAGCTTCTTGTTGAACAGCTTCTGTTTGGGAGTGCGGGGGACCTTGAAGGGCTTCATGAGCCACTTCGGAATGGAGTAGGCAGTATCAGCCAGTATGAGGGGCCCAATCTGCTTGCCTCTGATGTTGATGCTGGTGTTCCCTTCCACATAGATGCCAGCCTCCATGGCCTCGAAGATGACAGAATTCCTTGCCACCCTAGCATCGTGGGCTGACCCTGGCCACCCAAGCTCCAGGTCCACGAACATTCCTGTATGGCCGCATGTCCCTTGCAGGATGACAGGAGTCCTTTCTGTTCACAAACGCACTCCTCTGCCCCAAGAGTGGTATGATCAGGCAATGGCACCCATCCATGAGGCCAACCTTTTGCGGGAAGCCTCGCTGACCGAAAGCATCCATAATCTGTGGGGGAGAGGAAGGGGGAGAAGCAGAGGAATTAACATGACAACTATTTTACAGTTGCGCAGCTGCACCATAGCAAAAACAACAAATGTAGAGTGAGGGATGACATTTTACACAGAGTAGCACAGGGCTGCCAAAGATTAAAGAGAAGGTGGTGTGGCTGTTCCTACCTGACGTGCGTTCCCCAGGTACACGGTCCGTGACAGCAGGAGCTTCTCCATGGCCAGGGCAAACTCCACCACAATTTCCCCCAATGCCAGCCCCAAACAGTGCCGAGGTCACAGCGTAGCTGGATTTGTGTGCCAGTGTAAAGATGCCCATGGCCACTCTCTTCTCCACCAGCATGGCTCTCCTCATCACTGTGTCTGACATCTCCAGTTCTGGACGCAGGATGCCCACTAGCCTGTGGAAGATGGCATGGGGCATTTGGAAGTAATACCCCCATTGCTCGTCAGACCACATGCACGTGACCAACTCATCTCACCGCTCTTCCGATCTAGAGACCTTCCACCAGCGGCGAATCCACCCCACTCGGGCCATGGCTCGACTCAGGCTTGCATCCTTCCGAGGTCGCTAAAATGAGTACCCAGACTGTTGGGGGCAAATTAGCTTACTTGCTAATTAGCTTACTTGCTGTTCACCGCTATGATCTTTGGAATAGCGGTATATAAATAAAACAAATTATTATTATTATTATTATTATTATTATTATTATTATTATGGCACCACCAGCAGCACCCTGCTGAACTGCTATGGCAGCCACTGCAGCCCTTGGCTCTTCTGTGCCATCATCACTGCTGCTGTCATCCAGGTCTGCAACTGTTGTTGAAGTGGATGATGGGTCCTCCAGTACAGCAGCAGTGGGGGTGGAGGGGGCAGCGGTGGCAGCGGCAACAGCTGTGGCTGTGCATTGCAGGTTCAGTAAGAGCACAGGGAACAAAGGAGAGGAGGCAACCATGATGCTGGTGGCACTCGCACTGCGCAAGCAGACAAGGATGCCAACACCAGCTTTTCACTTGGCAGGAGTCCTCCTTAGTTCTTGGGTAGCGCGGAGCAAAAAGTTTAAAGGGCACTGGGCCCTTTAACTGTGCACATGCACAATCTGCTGCCAGCAAAAGAGAAATTGACAGTCGGTGCTTAACCGGCGCAGCTGCGCAGTCGGCAGCTGGCAAAAGAAAAAAAGCCGCGTTCACCCATGCAGCAGCTGCCTCTCTCTTTAGGGTGTCCTGCGAGGCGGTGGTATGGAAGCTGGGGGTAAGAAACGGCCCCAGGTGAGGCGTCTTCACTCCCCCTGGTATAGAAGCCCCATCCACCTTTGCCATGCCCCGAAACGAGCGGTTTGGTGGCTCCGTATTCAGGGGAAGACACCTTCAAGATGTCTTCCCTGACCGTCTGTAACACGCCTTTGTTTCAATTCTGAGCAGGGGTACAGAGAGAGGTATATAAACTGCAGAATTCTTATCTGAGAATCTTATTTGCAATAACCTCATTTCTCATCCATAGTTGAACTACTGAACAATATTTTATGCTAAATTTAATGCACTCTAGCAGCTATTAACTGGGACGTCATACATGAACTAAATCCAACTAGCCTCTTCTTCTTCTTCTTCTTCTTCTTCTTCTTCTTCTTCTTCTTCTTCTTCTT
>NC_056522.1:71386425-71408600 GCF_019175285.1 Sceloporus undulatus | reverse complement strand
TTTTGCTTCATCATACACAAGAACACAAATAGAGGCACATTATGGTTATATGAAATACCTTAAAAGTATCCCTTGATCTCTTGTTAGATCCATTAAGGGCTGGTCAGGAAATATACAGCCTTAGAAAATGTAAATATTTGCTCCTACTTTACTTGCTTCTCTTCAGCTTGCAAGCCTCTTATTTATTCTCATTTTCTCGAAGTGCTATATAATTAAAAATGCTTTATTCATGTGAGTTTTCAGCAAACTTTACTAAGAGGGGAAAGTGCTGAATGCCTCCAAAAGAATGAAACATTATCATGTCCCTGTGTGTCTTTTGCAACTCAGCAAAGCTATTTTTCTGCAGGGCTGTTTAAGGAAAATGAAAATGAATTCTACATCCCCCCATCTGCTGTTGATGGAAGACCTGAGTTCTAATACCCTTAAATTAATGACAAAAGATTATTAAGCACTCCCAGCTGAATCCACCACCAAGCTGGAAACTGCATCAAGAGCTGCACTTTATCTGCTGGGACTGTACTTGTTCTTTTAGACTGTGGAAAAAGCCACAGGGAATGTTGTGTGTTTCTTTTTACATAAAGAAAAGCTCCCTTTTTACCTAAAATGTTCACTGTTCACAGTTACTTGAACAAAGGAGAATACATAAATGTCAACAAAATTAGAAATACAATAAAATGCCATCATCAAAACAAAGGGACCCTATTAAGTAGCCTGAAGAATTTTTTTTAAGCAGTTGGACAGGAATGGTAGATGTAAGGTCTCAAAGGACAGAGCTCTCTAAACTGGGTGGACTACCTTGCATTCCCTAAACTGATCTGCTGGAAACCACTGGATGGGAGATTGTCAAAGAATACCAGATGCTGTAGGCAATATTTTAGAGGAAGGACAGGAAAATCCACCTCTGAGTATTCCTTTTCTAAGAAAGCCCTATGAAATTCATGTAGTTAACATTGTGAATAGGTAACCTGAAGGCACATAAACAGATGGGCAGACAGAAAGATACTTCCCAAGCAACCATGTTCATGACAATAAAAACAGAAAGTACATCCATACTATAGAGCTATAAGAGTATAACAATCTCTGCTACAGAATCCTAGAGCTCTCCACTGCATTACAAAACTAGTGCTCTCTAGTATCTGCTGGGGTTTGGTTTCGGTGACCCCCAGTGGATACTAAAATCGGTGGATGCTCAAGTCTCATTAAATAAAATGGCATAGTAAAACGGTAACCTTTATACAAGCTGGCAAAATTGAGGTTTGCTTTTTGGAATTTATATATTTTTAAAATATTTTCATGCTGTGGATACTTGAATCCAAGGATAAAGAATCTGTAAATACAGAAGGACAACTGTGCTTTTTTAGCTTTATAGAGTTATAGTGGAAAAGTGTAATTTCACTGATGTACTATACCACTGTAAAAAGCACTAAAAATTTAAGTTTCCCTTCAGCCCCTACATTTCTAGCATTGCATGGAGTGAGACACTGAAAATCATTGACACCCTGTACACATCATATTTTCTGTTTGTGTTCTCTTGGTAACTTTGCCTGCCCCTTATTTATTTATTTGTTTATTTATTTACAGTATTTATACCCCGCCCTTCAGCCCTAAAGGCTATCAGAGCGGCTTACAATTATTATTTTTAATTAGACGGTTCCCTGCCCTCAGGCTTACAATCTAAAAGACACGACACAAAAGGAGAAGGGAATGTTGATGGGGAAGGGGATGAGATCCAGTGGTTATTCTCTCCCTCTGAGGCCTGGACCAAGGCAGATGGACTGGAGGGGGCGCTCTTCTTCTTCAGGCTAGCCCTGATGGAGCTGGGCCTGCCTGGTCACTCCCTCACAGGCCGAAGGATGACACTTATCATGGAGCGAAGGCTATTTTTTTTTTCTTCTAAAAATCAAGTTGCACCCTTTGGATGCCTAAATTGTATTTCTAAATGCTCAACTGAAGCTTTAACCTACTGCGGTGCTACCAATTTGGGGACCATAGGAGGAAAAGAAACATTCATGCCCCATTCCCACATTGACCTGTTTAGATGACACACTGGACCAAAACGGGCAAAACACTGGTCCAATCCACATACCAGGACAATTCCTTAGAGTAAGAGGAGCCCCCATTTGCTCCAAATCAGGCTGAAAACTGTGGAGAATCTCCTGAGCATGCAGACTGTGCACCATTGTGAGGATGGGAAGAGAAGAATCAGTGGGCATGGGAAGGGGTCATGAGAAGACACCCTGGACTGAGCAAGCAACTGATCTCTTCCTGCCTGCAGATTTCAACTCCTGACACAGCACTGTCATTAGTTCACACAGTTTCTCAGGCAGATACTGCATTTTAACATGTCTAGGCCTAAGATAGAAGGGGAAAATGTGTGGACAGTGCAGACAGTATCTGCCTATGGTGGGTACCAGTTGTTTGGACAGCTTGGCCTCCCCATAGGTCTGGAAGCCCCAATGTTAAGTTTTCCTGCCAGTGCAGACATCTAAGATATTGTTAAAGATAAGGACCAAGGCAAGTTTTTATTCGGTAATTTGCTACCTGTTTTTCAAGTGCATGCATGTGTGTGTGTGTGTGTTTACACACACATATCAGATGTAAAAATTCACTCCAAAATCTTTTGCCCATATTGAAAAGAGATGAGAAAATTTGTCAGCTTCACTTTCTCCTAATTTTTTTTTTAAAAATTCACATTCTGTCCCACATATAAAGAAATATAGGAATTTTTGGTAAATTCTTTTAAAATGAACTAAAAATTCTACACTAGCTACATAGGCCATATTTGACAAGAACAGCTACCCCCAGTATAGATGGGTTCACGATGCCTACAGGTGTCAAAAATGAGTAGTTTTTTAGAGAGAAAAAGGACATGACTGCTGAAACTGAGCACTAACATAATTGAATCCACAAACATTCAAATCCAGATTTAAGTACTCAAAACCCAGGCCTGGATGAACAAATATTTCTGTTTCAGCTTCTCCACATTTTCAAATATTTTAGTCCTAAGCTTTTTCTATCTAAAATATGAAGATGTTTGCACATTTTGAATAATTCACCAAAAAACAAACACACCTCGAAATGGAATGTTCATCCAACCAGCAACAACTATCTATCTTGGAAATTATGTTTCTTCTGTTATTGGGCTGGAAGCAAAGAGAATCCAGAAAACAGTCAAAGGCTAGCAGTCTTTGCTAGGTAAGGCTGGATGCAAGATGCATGTGAATAGTAGGAAAGTTCCCAATGGATTTGCCAAACAAGCAGGCATAGGACTCATGCTTTATTAAGTGCAAGTTAGAAAATAGTACATCTGCAGCTGTTTAGCTCCCTGTTTTTCTCAGTTTCTTTCTTCTTCTTTTTTTTTGTATCAACAAAGTACAGTATATGGAGAATTCACACCTTATTCCAGCAAGCTGCAAAAATAATTTCTCTAAAATGCAGAGAAAATGAAAGGAAAAAAACCCCAGAGTATTGCAGTATTATTTTTGAGAACAGGTTTTTCAGTAGAAGTTCAAAGAAAAAAATAAAATATGAATGATTTTAAAATAGTAAGTTCAAGTGGTATTTTAAAATATAATGAACAATAAAAGCCTTCCACAATTAGTTATTTTCTATGTTCCTGTTTTTCAGAATGTAAACAAAAACACACTCCTATCAGGAATACTGTTTACTGTATTGAAAGTCTACATACAAAAGCTAGAATACAGCTACAAAAAGAGCAGAGGTTGGGAAAGGTTTTTTTTAAAAAAATTCCCCCAACCAGCATGACCCCTGACCATCCTGACTGGTGAATTCTGGGAACTGTAATCTAAATAAGTAATAATTGGAAGCTCTGGAAAACTGTAACCTGATATTCCCATTTCTATCTGTTTAACTCCATCCCCTTTTGCCTTGAAATGCTAGTGGTTTGGGGCATTAGAGTAAGATTCATTGATACTTTCCTAAAGGATTCCAGACACTTACAAGGAATAGTAAAGAATACAGTAAGAGAGGTGCACCATCCAATTGGATGAAAAATTGTTCATATAGGACACAAGTGACTAATTTGCAGTACTGAATAACTGGATGGCTCCCACAGTCTACTGAGTCCCATCTCCTGCACTAGAGACAAGAAATTCCATCTGTTTGCTGAACAAATTAGGCCATTATTAATATTCAGATTATTTAATGTGTGATGCATGTTAGTGTGAGGTTCTTGGCAAGAAACCCCAAAATAACAAGAGGCTTCTTTCTCTTGATGGAAGGAGATGGGAGGAAGAGAAAATATTTTCCTCTTCCACCAATATGTAAAATGAGGTAGAATCAGCCATATTTTAAATATTGTATACAAATATTAATGCCCCAAAACACTAGGCTTTCATTGTAAAAATAAAGTAGAATCAATCAGATTTTAAAGGTTGAATTCAAATATTTTTATAATAGACAGCAAAGTGTTTAACACCACAACAAAGCATTTCAGTGACCAGAGACATGGACATATTCAGTGATTACAAGATGCCCAGCGATATACAGAGTACTGGTGGATCCATGCATTTTCACTTGCACTTCTAGGCCCCATTTTGTAGCACAGAGGCAGCTTTATCTGAATTATACTGTTATGGCTAGGCTACTGGAACAAGGAACCTTGACAATGAATGGCGTTCTCAGTGGAAGACACTGTTTTGTTTACAGGAAGCTTTTTGTATTTATGAAGGTTGTAAAACCTGCAGTCTATTTCACTGTCACTCCAGATAAATCGAACATGGGCACTGTGAAATTTCCGTCAGCATAAATTTAGGCTGGCATTTTCTTAGTGTGTAATAGTTATCTGATATCCCCTAAGGGAGAAGGTGATGTTTCCAATAAAACAAACATCTACCTCCCAAACAGACATTGCTTGCAGGTATTGTGATAAAGTCCAGTATTCAAGTCAAAGAATCAGTGTAGTATAGAAAGTTAATTGCTCTTCCATTCCAAGAAGTATACTTTCCTGACTGCGTCTCTGAGATGTTTTAGCTTTATTTAGAAAGTGTGCACTGTGAAAGGGTATCCTTGTACTCATCCTGGAAATAAAAAATACCCATTACAATTAAACTGAGACATCCATTAGCATTATGAAGTATATTAGGAAGCCTTCATGTGTGCATATGTGACAAACAATCCTCTCCAACACTGGGCTGTCCAAATGTACTGGACTACAACTCCACCAGGTGTGCTGAGTAGAGGTGATAGGAGTTGTAGTCTAAAACATATGGAAGGATCAGATTGCAGAAGGCTGCTGTAGAAGAAAGGTACTGGAAAGATGCTAACATAGATTATGCTATTAAATCAATGACTTCTCATTCCATAGACTAGTACCGAGGAAAGGAAGACCAGACAGGTAGCAAACATTATTAATGCCATAGGGTGGGTCCCGCTCTGACACATAATCTGTTAATTACTCTTCTCATGCTAATGAGGTCATGCTATCCGGTTTTGTTGTTCAAAGGCAAAAATCTTTCATGAAAATGCAAGATATAATCATCAGAAGACACAGAATGAATCTAACAAGATAGATACACATTTTCCTCCTTTGTTAATCTATTCTGGGTACATAGATACTAATCTCTTGTAACAGGAATCATTTCATACCATCTGTCTGGTTTAGGACGGCTGTGTGTGTCCTACTTTTCCAGAGGACATTCTCCTATTAGAAAGTATAATTTAACCGGGGGGGGGGGGGAAAGGTAAGGGCCTTGACCTGGCTTTTTGGGGATCTGAAGTCCCCCACTAGTTCCTCAAAGACCTTTCCACCTCCCCCCCCCCCCCCAACACATAAGCACACTTTTAAATATTTTAATTGAAGATCTCTTCAGGACAAATCCAGTCTAAAGAGAAAGAACGTTCAGAAGGGATGTAGAGACCACAGAGTTAACCATCAAACCTGGACAGCACACACAGGTAATCCAGTCACACTCTTCCCCACTATCATGAGATGCTATAGCTTCTCCCTTATCCCCTGCATATGGGGGCTTAAACGTTCTTCCTGTCTCCATTGATAAAGAAGGGACCATGAGTCTTGGTTGCTTGCAACAAATGTAATAACTAGTTTATTTAACTCTACAAGTGTCTTTCTTTTAAAACCCTCCACTCGTTTCCTCCCACCAAGTTTCATCACTCAGGTGCCTGTGAGTTTCACTCCAGACCTCAACAGGACTTCTTAACTAGATTTATGAACACTTCTCAGACTCTTCCCAATCTGCCTTCTCTAGAGCCATGTGTCTGTGGCTCCAGGAACGCCCCCGGACATCCCACCATATGCCTTCTAGACAGCCTAACTGGAGACAACTTAGCAGGGCTGGCCTCTTGGTCACTTCTCCCACCAGGCATGTTAACTCACCCAGTGACCCCTTTTCATGCCCTCTTTTCTCCTGTTTTCTGAAGCTGCCCAATTGGCCACTCTAATTGTATTATTTCCAAGAGGCAAGGGGTAAAATGAGTCATTCCCTCACAGGAAAAACACCATCACCAGGATTTTGTGGTTGTGTGTGCCTTCAAGTGACTCATTAATTTATGGTAATACTATCTATTTCATAGGGTTTTCTTAGGCAAGGAATTCTCAGGGGTAGTTTTGCCAGTTCGTGTCTCTGAAATATAGAATACAACAACTGATATTGGTTGGTGGTCTCCCATCCAAGCACTAACCCCACTTAGCTTCCAAGTTCAGATGGGATCTCATGCCTTCAGGGTATGTATCCCATCCACCAAGATTCTAGTGGCACCTTTAAAGAGTAACAAGTTTTATTTGCTATAAGCTTTGCAGACTACAGCCCACTTCATCAGATGCATGGAGCATTGCCTCCCTTGGCAGGTATTGATACCCATGCTTGGTTGGATGGAGGATGTGGAAAGAACTGAAATGCAAAAGAAGGGATAATTTATTGGTTAATGGCCACTAGCAAAGTAAGTTTCACTGTTTGTACTTTCTAAATTTCTTTTCCTTCTGACCTTAATGATTACAATCTCTCACCCACCAGAATTCATCTAAAGATCAAGCTCTAGATCTTTTAACTTCACTGTGACAAAGGCTTTTCATACCTGCAGTGGTGGCTGGTGACTTCCATCTCAGCGGGGTGGGTGATCTGCTTTAGGTTTTTGTCTGAACACTATCCTCCAAACAGGGGATAACCATCTAGAATAGCTACTCTTCAAATGCAGAAGCAGACTGACCACTCCACTAACAGGGGAGCTACCAGCATGGCTGTCTTATTGAAGATCACCATCTGGAAGGTAGTGCTTCGAAAAGGACTGTAGTTCAGCAGAAAAAGATAAAAAATATACCATGGGGACATCAACATAACAACAACAGCACAGGTCCAGGAATTCCTCCATACTTTGTCCTTCAAACATCTACAAGTTTTATAAGGATGGTGATCTTTGGGCATGGTTTTCAGTTTAACTACACTAAGCATGATTATCAGCTCTTTAATTTTATAACTGCTAGGGCCCAAAGTCCAAGTCAAGTCAGGTACTTCTTCATATACAGTGCATGGTTAAACCTTGGAAATCGTTACTATAACATTTAGAGATGGATGGCTTTCAAAGGCAATTAAGTACCTTTATGGAGAATATGGCTATTCATTTCTACTAGTCATCATGACTAGTTATGGGGAACTTTAATGGAATGATGTGACTCTCTGTGGCCACTGTGGGGACAGAATACTGGACTTGAATGGACTTAGTTTTAGGCAGTAGGCTTCCGCTTAAGCTTTGACTTCCTGAAGCATATTCAGCACTGAATATGGCTCTACCTGATACCCTGAAAGGAGTCCATTGGTCTTTGTTTTCCATTCAATTTTTCTTTAATCTTACCAGCAGAGAAACATATTCTTCTTCCCACTAATCTTGAACCTCAAGAAGCTTAGCAACCAACGCTTGGCTCACTCCCGTTTTCCTGCCTTTTCCCCTGCCTCAAAAATCATAGCAGCAGTGCCTCAAATAGCCCTTTCTAACCTCTTCTAAAAAATATTTCTTGATGGGTTATGGCAGCCCCCCCCCCCTTTTTTTTTTTCCTTTTTTTTTGTTGTTGCTTTGTAGGAAGGTTTCATTTTGGAATTTTAAGTTACAACTGGCTGCTACAACTTGGGCAACAACCAAAAAACATGGTGAAATTTAAATGTGTCTGCCACAGGATCATGATAAGTTATAATTGTCCCCTTTTTTGTTTCTAAAAAGCCACATTTCATGTTTTGGCTTGAAACTGAACACTGCAACTTGGATACTAACCAAGAACACTCTGTCAAATTTTGAGTTGTCTAGCATACTGTCCTGTTGAATTATGGCTGCTATAGACAACCAGGCTTGCTCCTTTATTATTATAGATGACATGAGAGCTACATCAAAGCTTAGGCTGTAGGTTTTTCAGGGCAGGGGTCTGTTCTCCTAATAATAATAATAATAGGTTTTATTTATATACCGCCCAATCACTGGGAATCCGAGCGGTTTACAATAGAGGGGATAACAGACAGTTTCCTGCCCACAGGCTTACAATCTAAAAGACACGACACAAAAGGAGAAGGGAATGGTGAGGGGGGGAGGGAATCAGGTGCAGCATTCTTCTCTCCCTCTGAGGCCTGGACAAAGGCAGATGGACCGGAGGGAGGGCTCTTCTTCTTCAGGCTAGCCCCTGATGGAACTGGGCCAGCCTTCTCTCTCCCTCAAAGGCTGAAAGATGACAGTTAGGGAGGGAGGAGCCTCCTTCTTCAGGCTAGCCCCTGATGGAACTGGGCCAGCCTTCTCTCTCCCTCAGATGCCGAAAGATAACAGTTAGGGAGGGAGGAGCCTCCTTCTTCAGGCTAGCCCCTGATGGTACTGGGCCAGCCTTCTCTCTCCCTCAGATGCCGAAAGATGACAGTTAGGGAGGGAGGAGCCTCTTTCTTCAGGCTAGCCTATACTCCTATACTCTAAAAAGCACTGTGGATGCTATAAATATGCAATCTCGATACAATTCTTCCTATTTCCTTACAAAATTATATGTAATAATGTCAACAAGGCTAAACTGCTCAGAAGCAAAGTCACCTGCCCCCCTGCCCTGAAAACAGGTCAGCTGTTCCTTGCAAGAGCTTCAGCTAAGTCATACACTATATTGGACTTATGGCAAATGATACATTTTAGCTCTTACAAAATTGGACTAAAAGATTAATTAATATACTATGGCATTTGTGAAAATTGGAAGCTGTAGGTAAAGTCACACAATAATATTAACTCATCTTTTGTACTAAAATAGCCTTCATTAAGTTCCCATTACTATTCATCTGGGTCTCTGGCTTAGAATAATTTAATCCAGTGGGCAGATCAGTCCAACCTGAACTTGAATCTTTTCTTATACAGTATTTTCATGCTGGGTGATCAGCAAGGGAAGAAAAGTTGAGTAAAGGCAGAGCAAAACAGCTCCCTTTTACTAGCAAGAGTGTTGTTTCTTTAACTGCAGTATGACTAGCAGCTGTTCCAGAGGTAATGTGATCCCAATGACACCTGCATGCCAACTTCAGCTGTATCCACTCATTTTCTGTTTGATCTATAGCTTTTATGCGCCTAAAACATCTGAAAGAAAGAGGGGCAGCAATTTTGAAATTGCTGCATCAAAACTTTAAAAATGACAACAACAAAAATTGCTTTGCTCATTCTTTGCTGAAGGTTGTGGTAGGTGCCAAAGATTGTTACTATCGAAGGAAAACAGTATTTGTTACTCTGATGACCTGCCAATGAAGGGAGCAACCTTTCCCCTCAATTCATAGGAGTTAATTGGACTTGGATGGTTTTATCTACATTCCTTCTTTAAAAAATGGAAACCTCTCACCAAAAAGTGCCAAAGGTGCCATAAAATTAATTTGCTCTATGTACACTGTTAGAAAGAGTTCCTACCTGTTAGTATTAATCACACACAGCAGAATGTGAAATCCAAATAGCCAGTGATGCATAGAAAGAGAAATGACTTTTACACTTTTACAGTTAGAAGTTTTTTTTTAAGACCCCAGCAAGAAGGTAATGCTCACTATGAAGTGATTTAAAAAAATATGTGTGAGAGAGTGACAAATACAGAAACATTACTTATTTTATAGCTTGCCCTTCTTTCAGTTCAAGATACATTAGAGCCATTTAAAAATATGGTATGGCTAAAAAAATTATTAATACAAAAGTTAAAATACATTTTTAAAAGTTTTTAAAAAGTCAGCAATGCTAGCTAAAAACCAGTTTAAAAAGTATACTTAAAACATAATAAAATAGGAACACAAAAAGTCCCCATTAAATACTCCATTTGCTGCTACAAGTTAAAAACTAAATGCCTGCTTTTATAAAAAGGTCTTTGCCTGCTCTTGGAAAGGCAGCAGGAAGGAGGCCAACTGTATCTCCTATGAAAGTGAGTTCCACAATTTGGGAGCAGCCACTAAGAACACTCTCTCATTAAATGTGCCTGTGATGGTAGTGGGACCGAAAGAAAGCTCTTCTCCACAGATCTCAAAGCTTAGGCAGGCGTATATAGGGAGAACACCAGCTATACTTGCTGTTATCTGTTTAACTGGTTAGCCGGCTTGAAATTGCAATGAGGAATCCTCCTGAGATTTCTTCCCATCATCTTGAGGACTGGACAAGAAGGACCAGGCCCTGAGACTGAGACTGTCTTACTATGGTCACATCATGAGAAGGCATGACTTATTAGAAAAGACAATAATGCTTGGTAAGGTAGAAGGTAGTAGAAAAAGAGAAAATCTATTCCAGGAAAAGAGACTATTCATTCCAGATGGATAGATTCAAACAAAGAAATCACAGACTTCTGCAAGACCTGAGCAGGGCCAGTGGCATCCCTGCACCTATTGTCACCCATGTGGGGTCTCCAGGGGCAGGACATCTGGAGGCCGCACATTGCCGCCTCCCTTGGTAACCCTATCCTTCTCCTCATGAAGAAAAGGAGAGTATGGTGGAAGAGGAAGGGCCCAACTGGGTGTCACCACTCTTCTGGGGTTGTCAGTGATGCCAGTAATGCCACTAAGGAGGGCTGTTGACGATAGGGTCACCTGTCATAAGTCAACGTTGACTTGATGGAAGTTAACAAAATAGTTTAGAAACAGAGGTTAAGCATCCAGAGAAAAGAGGCAGGAAAAGTTTCCAAGGGAATGCAAACACAACAGATATGAGAGTTCTAGTGTCAGGTGTTGCAAATGTACTTTTCTTGCCATAAAATATTGTAAAGTTGATATTATGGGTTATACAATAGACAAAGCTATTGAGAGACATGGTGATCTCAGACACACGTGAAATAATACTGCAGAGGAGGCAGGCATAAGTCAAGCCTGATTAAAGTCATTCCTGTGAAAAGAATCTAGCTGTAACAACAAAGAAGGGGGTATGGGAACAAGAGGGGCAAATGTAGTAATTAATTATAACAAATCACAATTGAGTCCACTATAAATCTGAAATTGTGCACAGTTTAATTAGGTAATGCTAATGTTTGTTGTTTAGTTCTGACAGTGAACATCTCTAGAGTTGATCTAGAGTTACTGAATAAAGGTTTACTAAGGTGCTGTACAGACCGTCGCAAAGCGCCGGCCTGCACACATACTAGGGTTGCCTCGGGGCATCCTTTCCAAACACCCCGCAACCCTAGTACGTTGCTGCAGTGTTGTAATGGCAGCACCCTTTCTACATGGGCACCACCATTATGACATCATGGCCGCGCCGCCTCCAAATGGGGCGGCGCGGACGTGACATCTTGGCGCAGCTGAAGGGTGCTTGTGGCTCCCTTTCAGCGGTGCCAGAAGGAGCTCCATTCCTTTAAATGGCCGCACCAACGATACAAAGAGAACGGGGCCAAGCGGCCCCTTTCTCCCTTTCCCCGCCGCTGTCGGAATGTGTTTGGGGCTTGAAGCCCCAAGGACACCCCTTTCCAGGCCACGGGGAAGCAGACTTTTGCCGCTTCCCCGCGGCTTGGAAAAGTGGCGGATTGGGGCCTCGGGGCTGCCACTGTGGCAGCTGAGGCCCCGATCCATCAGAGAAAGGGGTGCGTGCAGGCCTCCCCAAAGGGGCGGTCTGTATCCCGCCAAAGTTTTATCTACTGAAACCTGACTTTTTGAATTTGGTGTCCTTCCAGACCTGACATTTAGGTGTAAATTATTTGCAATGTCTATTCTCTACCACGCTAGCAATTTGGAGAATGGACAAATCCATGACAGGAGGTGGAAATTCCATTATCTCCTATCCACATAATACACCCTTGGTAAGGTAGAAGGAAGTAAGAAAATAGAAACACTATTCCAGCAAAAGAGACTATCCATTCCAGATGGACAGATTCAACCAAGGACATCATAGCCCTGAGTCTTCAAGAAGGTGGGAACAGCTCTTGCCAATGCAGTGCCTTCCACCAGGAAGCAAACCACACCCGGCATACAGCTGTTTGTGTCATCCCCCAAAGGAGGCCAATACACAGAAGGTTATTTTCCTTAAAAGACTAGCAAAAGGGTAATAAAATTGTCTTTTTAGAAAAAGATGGTTTAATAATATTCTGTAACAGATAGAAAAGAAATTAATGGAACCAAATTATTTTCTTCCCTTTCTGTCAGAGTTAAAAATAATTACTTGGAGAATAAAAGGGTGCTGAGGGAAAGGAAGGAATAGTTTTGATTTTTTGCTATCACAGGACATTATGCTGTTTCCTCCTTCTGAAATCTAATTTCCATGGTGTACATTTCCTGAATATAAATGTCTTAGCAGACACACTAATAAAAATGCCATTAATTCTGGCAGGGGCAAGATGCTTACATTGATGGCAAGATGTTTTTTGTTTTCTTTTATCTGTTACAGTCAAGAGATTTAAAAAATTACTTTTTACACCAAAGAATCCCAGGATCCCAGAGCTCACTGGCTGGTTGAATTTTGAGAGTTTTGAGTTTTCCAAGCTCTGTGCACAATTTAATTTAAGACAGTCTGAATGGTCTGAATCAGAGCCAGCACAATGTTGGACTGGGACTCTGGAGACCAGGGCTTGAATCCCCACTCAGCCATGTAAGCCCACTGGGTGACTTTGGCCAAGTCACACACATTCTCTCAGCCCCAGAGGTAGGCAATGGCAAACCTGCTCTGAACAAATCTTGGCAAGAAAACCCCATTAAAGGTTCACTTTAGGGTCATCTTAAGTCAGAAACAACATGAAGGTACATAACAACAACAACAACTACTACTACTATTACTGAATGGTCTGATACAAACAGAAAGGATCCAGTTGTAGCCTTCAGCATCCCATGCTGCTATCACAATAGGAAGAAAATATATAACATTTCTCATACTTCCACCCAAATTTCCTGGGAACAGCAACCTGAATCCATTTGCTAATTCTTCCTGGAGTAGGTCCACTGGATGAACTGCAAAGGGGCCATTCAAACTACCTTTTACCCCGGATCAGGAACCGAATCTTGCACGTGAAGTTCATATTTGCCCCAAATCTCCCACAAGTGAATCAGAGGCTTGCACAACCATTTTGGGGCAAATGCCCCTTGGCATGTGTCATTTGGAATTGGGGTAAAAGCTGTATCTTTTGGGAAAACCCGGGTTCGGCAAATATGAACTTGCCCCCAATCATGATCAGGGCAAGTTCACAGGAGGGATTTAGGTCAGAGGGATGGCAGTGGGCAGAGCATTCCCTCCCCTTCATCGGAAAAGGAGGAGGAGCAGCTGGAGGAAGGAGCTGGAGGAAGGATGCAAAAAAGGGAAATCAGGGTGACAGGATGCAAAGGGCAATCGGGGTGACTGATGGAGGATGCAAAAGGCAGTCAGAGGGAGGGCAGAGGGGGAAACTGGAGAAAGTGATGGAGGAGGAGGAGGATGAAGGAGTTGGGGGGAAGAAGGGGGCCATGGAGGGCGATGTGTAATGGAGCAGGAGGAAGAGAAGGAAGGAGCAGGATGAAGGGTCAATTCAGGGAAGGTCAGAGGGAGGGCACAGGACGGAGCTCGCACCAGGCAGCTTTCTCTCTTTTTTATTTTTTTAACTATTTTGGACAAACTATGCACATGTTTTTTGCAATAGGTATATAGATAGAATGTGCCTGCCTGCCTGTTCACTTTCCCTTTCATTTCCTTTCTTCCAGCAAAGGAAATGCTGCAAAGGGCACTTTGCAGGAGGCTTTTTTTCTTTGCGAATGCTACAATGCGAATGTTACAACATTTCTCTTTCCAATTTGGCAAATTGATACAGAATGCTTTTGCTACTGTCTCTAAGGAATTCAGGGGTAGCCTAGGGAAAGCAAAGAATGCATGGCATCCTTTTCTGGCATTCCGAGGTGAGGAATTAATTATTATTGTTATTGTTATTGTTATTGTTATTGTTACTATTACTATTACTATTATTATTATTACATGTGTATGAGGCACTCTGGGGTGGCAAGGAGGGAGGATGCAGGATGCAGAGATGGCATTAGATTGCATTCTGGGGTTGAAAACAGGGCCAAGGGAAGATCATAACCTGCTGTGACCCAAATACCCACAACACACACACACGTGTGCACACACACAGAGGAGGTTTTTAAATTTGACAAAATATGTACATACTGGCACCTGTTTTGTTTGATTTTTTAAAAAGGAGGGAGGGAAGCACACTTCCAATTGGCCAATGGGTGCAGGAAATGTCACCTATGACGAAAATGGAACTGAATGATTGACAGCAAAGGCGCCATCATTTTAAACCGATTTCTCTGAGGGCATTCAGGGTTAAAATACCCTGACTGAGGTAGTGGGCACTTGCTTCTGGAGGGATTCGGGGGGGGACGGGACTGAATCTTCCCAGTTCCTTCCAGCGCAAAAAGGTCAGTCTGAATGGGGCCTAAATCAATCCCAGTTTAATTACCAGTAGAACCAACAATTAGATTAATTGGTGTATGCCTCTTCCTTGCCTGTACCTTCTCTTGTAATTTCAATTTATCTCCAGCACAAATATTAATAAATAAATTCCTAATTAACCCTGTATAGAGCAAATGACATTACTTTTTAAAAGTAATTCCTTCCCATTACTCATTATTTGATTCATTACTCAAAAACCCCTCTAAAAATTGATAAGAAAGTGGCATAAAATGAAAAATTCCTGTCAACATAGCTCTTGAAGTAACATTTAAAAGCAATTAGAAAATTGTTACTTGTTACATTGGTGGAATAACTTCACTCCCACTCCCACTCTTTGAATTACTTATGAAATGTTACTTCATTATTCCTTCCCTCCACTAAGCATAGCAATAGCATTTACATTTCTTTTTTTTTTAAATATATTTTATTAAATTTTGATACACTGTAACCGACAAACAAAACATCTCGCAATAATTTCAGCTTTATACCTACACAATACATTCCCCAACCCCTCCCTACTTATTTAACATTCCTTATTTTAATTTAGTCTGTAGTTTAATACCACTCCCTATATCCCCCTAAGACACCTAGAACGATTTCCACATTCTCAATACACATTCCCTTCTGTGACACTTACCCAAAAGAAAACCAGATAGCAAACTTGCTTGTCTCCCACGCCACATTCTCACAATTCTTGATGACTGTATTCTAATAATATCCAATTGAATTACCTATGTAGTGCTGTTCCTCAATTTCTATTGAAAATGTCTAATTAATTATTTAGATTCTTCTATTTAAGGGTATATCCCCTTTTTCCGTGAATTTCAATTCTTGTATTTCCTCTCTCACAAACTCTGGCTTATTGTTCCCTATTTACTTAAATTTGCAAAGGATCACATCTCAAAAAAAGAAAGAGGGGGAAAAAAAAACAGAGCCTATTTAACAATTTCATTGATATAGATTTATCCCTTGTTTTCCTTACAAATTCCCATCATCTAACATAATTTTATACAATTTCATCCATATTTGAGGTCCAATTAGCACTTTTCCCCCATTTTTTTCCCATAAACTTTATGACAGATTCCCAACTTGACCTCCATTTAGAGCTATCTTGGTTTTCCACTTTATGTGATATTAAATCTAATTCCATCATGTGAAATAGCTTTAATCTCCATTCTTCAATTTCTATTGTCTTATCTGATTTCCAACTTCTCGCAACTACCAATCTCGCAGCCGTTAACATATAAAATATAATTTTTCCAAACCTTGCTTCCACATCCCCATCTAACATACATAATATCATTGTCACAGCGTTAAACCTTAATTTAACTCCCAAAATTTCATTAATTTCCGTCTGGACTTTTTTCCAAAAGGTTTTTGCTTTGTCGCATAACCACCATAAATGGTAGAAGGTACCAATGTCTTTCTTACAGTTCCAACATATCTTATTGCCCGCCTTATATATTTTGTCTATTTTTACAGGTGTTAAATACCACCTGTACAAGATTTTGTAGTAGTTTTCTCTAACATATTGCGACGTAGAGTATTTCATTCTCGCATTCCAAGACTTCTCCCACTGTTCTAATTCGATTTCTCTTCCACAGTCCTGAGCCCATTTCACCATTACATCCTTAATTAATTCATCCTCTGTGTGCCATTCCAACAATTTTTTATAAATCTTTGACAGGGTTTTCCCGTCTTTATTCCAAAATATCTCTTCAATATCAGATTTATTGTTAGAGAAGCCTCTTTGTGTTTTGTCTAAATTAAATCTCTGCTTTAACTGTCTGTATAGAAACCACCCAATATCCCATCCTTCGTCTATTAATTTCTCATGAGACTTCATTGTTCCCTTTATATCAATCAAATCCTTATATCTTATCCATATCTCTTCTCTTTTTGGGTCAATACCATACATAGCCTCATGAGGTGAAACCCACAGAGGTATATTGGGAGCTATTCTATCCTTGTATTTATTCCACACTCTAATTAACGAGGATCGGATGAAATGGTTATTGAAGTTTCTATTTGCTTTCGTTTTCTCATAGAATAGATAGCCATGCCATCCGAACCTGTTATCTGTGCTTTCTAACTTCAGCAGTTTCCTGTTTTGCAGAGTAATCCATTCCTTCATCCAAGCTAAAACACTGGCTTCATAATACAAATTTAATTTGGGGAGGGCAAAGCCGCCTCTTTGTTTCGCATCATGTAGTATTTTCATCTTAATTCTAGACTTTTTCCCAGCACAAACAAAATCCGCTAACTGTTTTTGCCATTCTTTAAATATTTTTTCATGTTTTAGAATGGGGATAGTCTGGAACAAGAATATGAGTTTTGGTGTTACCAACATTTTGATTGCTGCAATGCGTCCCAAGAAGGACAGATTTAGATCTTGCCACTTCTTAAGATCTCTTTTGATTTCTGTCCATTTATTTTGATAGTTGTTTCTAAATAGATTGGCATTTTTGCTTGTTATTGTTATCCCAAGGTATCTCACCTTGTCAGCAATATTAAAGCCTGTAATTTTTTTTTAGTCTACTTTGTTTCTCTTGATTCATATTTTTAGTAATTACAGCCGTTTTGTCTATATTAACTTTCAGACCTGAAACCTTTTCAAATTTGGCTAAGTGTTCTAATAATTTTTCACATCCCATCAGTGGATCCTGCAATGTCACCACAACGTCATCAGCGTATGCTCTCACTTTCAGACTTTCACCTTTAAATTTCACCCCCTGAATTAAATGTTCCTTCCTTAAATTAATTAACAGAGTTTCCATCACCAAAATAAACAGGAGAGGGGATAGAGAGCAGCCTTTTCTAGTTCCTCTATATAGAGGGATATTTTCTGTTCTTTGATCATAAATTATGATCCTTGCTGATTGTTTAACATATATAGATCTAATCCAATCCGTAAACCTTTGGCCTGCCCCTATACGTTGCAATGTTCTCACAATGATGTACCAGTCAAGGCTGTCAAATGCTTTTTCAATATCCAGGAAGATCAGTGCTAGCTCTCTCTTATTGTGCAAATCAAAATGCTCTATAACATCCAGGATATACCTTAGATTGTCCTTAAGTTGCCTTGATGGGAGGAACCCGCACTGATCTTCCTGGATGATTGTTTGAAGCACCCCTTTCAATCTGTTAGACAAAATATTAGCAAACAACTTATAATCACAGTTCAAAAGGGAGATGGGCCTATAACTCTTCAACATTTGACTATCTCGTCCTTCTTTCAGAATCAAAACTACATTAGCTTCCTCCCATGTATGAGGCAGACCATCACCATTAATGGAGTTCATTACTTCCAATAATGGGACGTTTATTTCAGATTGAAAAGTTTTGTAAAATCTTGATGTGAAGCCGTCCGGGCCCGGAGCCTTGTTTATTTTTGCCCTCTGGATGGCCTCATTTAATTCTTGCAAAGATATCTGTTTATTTAGCTCCGATATTTGTTGTTGAGACAGTTCTGGCACTGGACATTTCTGAAGGTAATCTTCTATTTCTGATCTTTTAGTTGCTTTAGCTTTGAACAAATTGCTGAAGTATCTAAATGTTGCAGCTTTTAGTCCTTTCATATTTGTGTGAATCTTTGTTCCATCATTAATCTTAGTAATCAATTTTTTCTCTTTGGCTTTGCACATCCTTTGTGCTAACCATTTCCCCGGTTTGTTAGCTTCCTTGAATTGTTTTACTTTAAGACTTTTTAGCATATTTGCCAGATCTTGTGCATTCTGCATATTGTACTGCCTTCGCAGCATGTTTATTTCTCTTAAAATCTTTTCATTCCGAGGATTTTGTTTAAGCTCCTTCTCTTTCTTATCTATCTCTTCTGAGATTAGTTTCGTTTTCTGTTTTTTTCTAGAGAGGATCTCATGATGTTTTTGAATAAAAAATCCTCGGATGACTGCTTTGCTTGCAGCCCAGACCGTTTTAATATCTGTTCCCTTGTTTTGGTTTTCTCTGAAATAGTTTTTAATTATTTCTTTCGCTTGTTCAACAATTTTAGGACAAGACAGTAAATAGTCTTGTAAATGCCAGCGGAATTCCGATGTACCAAATCGAATCGTCAACAGAATCGAGTTGTGATCAGAGTACGATTTTGTTAATGTTTCAACTTTTTGAATTTTTGGAGCCAGAGATTTAGAAACAAAAAACATGTCCAGTCTTGAAAACGTCTTATGTCGATCCGAGTAGAAAGTAAAGTCCCGCGTATCTCCATGTTTGTATCTCCATGCTTCACACACACCGAGTTCCTCAATCATTTTAAAACAGACATTCGGTAGTTTGCCTTGGTTCTCCTTAATAGCTTTATGGGATAGGCGGTCAAGAATTGGGTTCAGTACTCCATTCCAGTCTCCACATATGATAATATCTTTATTACTAAATTCCTGTAATAGACTTCTCAACTCTTGAAAAAACTTTGCCTGCCCATTATTTGGAGCATATATACCGACCAGCAAGATGCTTTGTTCATTTATACCTATCTCAATTCCTACATAGTGCCCATCCTTATCACTGAACATATGCTTTGAAGTCACTTTGTTTGAGACATACACCACTACTCCTTTTTTCTTATGTTTATTTGCAGCGACATATTCAGTTCCCAGCCTCTTATTTCTCAAAAGTCTTACATCTTTCAACCGTACGTGCGTCTCTTGAAAACATACAACCTCGTATTTCTCTTTGCCAATGAGATGAAATATTTCTTTCCTTTTGCTTGGATGATTTAATCCTTTGATATTCCAAGATAATATACGGAGATTCTGCATTTTTTCTCTTAAGTTTTATAACGATGCAGATTATTTGACTTTTGTCTTTCGACGTCCTCTCCTTGGCTTGCCTTTATTTCTTTCTCCTGAGCTGATTCCTATGCTTTCTATTTTTTCTACTGGTTCCTTTATTTTGATTTCTCCTTCTTCCTCTTCCTCTGCTTCTGTCTCTCCCGAATCCTCCTCTCCGGTATCTCCTTTGTCATCTGAAACCTGTGAGTCCTCATCTTCGTTCTCACTCAGAGCTTCTTTCGAAAGAGTATCAACCTCTTCTTTGTCTTTTGCGTTTGATTTCTCTTCCATTCCTTTATTGTAACTGTTCGGCTCCTCCTTTCTTTTCTCCTCCTTTCTTTTCTCTAATTCAATTTCTTTTTCATGTCTTCTCCAAAATTCTTTAGCCTTATAAATGGAGTTCAGTCTGATCCATCTTTGTTTATATAGAACAGCTACTCCTTCTAGTTTTTCCCATTTATAGATAATATTGTGTCTATTTAGATTAGTCATTAAGAATTTATAGCCCTCTCTCTTTTGTAATATGCGTTTTGGAATGTCTTTGAAGATCTTAATTTCAGTATCCTCTATCATGAGTTTCTCTTGGTAGCTAGCTTGTAGTAACTGTTCTTTGACATTTTGTCTCAAAAAATATATAACAATATCTCTTGGCAATCCTTTATCTCTCGCAATTCTAGAGTTGATTCTATATATTTTATCCGTACTCCAGCTAAGTTCTTGTATCGATATATTCATGTATTCTGCTAGAATTGGTATTAACAGATCGTATAAATTTTCCCCTTGTGCTTCTTTGACACCTCTCAATTTCAGACAGTTTTGCCTCGTTCTCTGCTCTTCCAGAGCTCTCATGTCCATATATCTCTCTTTGTCTACTTCCTGATTTTTCTTGACATTGTGGACAGTTTCTTCCATATCATTAGCTCTATCCTCCAGTTTTTGTACCTTGGCACTAATATGACTAATCTCTTTCGTAACAGCCTCGAGCGATTCCTTAAAATCTCTCAGTTCTGCTCTCATATCTTTCTTTATATCTGCCCTCAGATTCTTGATCTCTCGTGCCAAATTTTGTTCCATATCTGCCCGCAGTTTCTTTATTTTCTCCACTACAGAGGCTTGTTCTGTTGAATATCTCCTTTGGGGGTAATTAAGTGAGTAGCTCTGCTGAGCAGCTGCTCCTTTTCTCGCAGCTGTTGCCATTTGAGCTGATTCTCTCAAGCTTATTCAAGATTCAATTCAAATACAGTGGTGCCTCGGGTTACGAAATTAATTCGTTCCGTGGCACCGTTCGTAACCCGAAAAGCCTTCGTAAGCCGAATTGCCATAGGCGCTAATGGGGAAAAGCCGCGATTCCGTGCGAAAAAGCCGAAAAAAGCACCAAAAGTTTTTTCGTAACCCGAAAAAACATTCGTAACCCGGAACAATGTTTTCCTATGGGATTTTTTCGTATCCCGAAAATTTCGTAACCTGGGTATTTCGTATCCCGAGGTACCACTGTATCAACTTCAGTTTTTTTTTTTTTTTGTAGATATTTTAGCAGAGACAATAGACTGTCCCCCCCCCAAGGATTATCTCCAATATCAAACAAAAGTTTTAGTAGATGTTGATGTTCCAGATCACTTCTCGTACCAATTCAAACTGAATATTCAGCAGGGGAGACAATAATAGGGGGAAAAAAACCCACTGATTTCTCAATCTCTTAGCAATAAATGAAGGGGCCCTTCCCATCTATTCAGCCTATGCAATACATAGAAAATCCACGGGAGGAAGCTATAAAGCTCAATTCAGTTTCAAAGCTACACAGAGTTCTTTAGCTCCTATCAGTAGAGGAGGGAGCCATACAGCTCAATTCAGCTTCAAAGTCACACAGAGTTCTTTATCTCCAAACAGTACAGGAGGAGGCCACACAGAGATCTTTATCTCCAAACAGTACAGGAGGAGTCCACACAGAGTTCTTTAGCTCCAAACAGTACAGGAGGAGGCCACACAGAGTTGTTTATGTCCAAACAGTACAGGAGGAGGCCACACCAAGTTCTTTAGCTCCAAACAGTACAGGAGGAGGCCACACAGAGTTGTTTATGTCCAAACAGTACAGGAGGAGTCCACACAGAGTTCTTTAGCTCCAAACAGTACAGGAGGAGGCCACACAGAGCTCTTTAGCTCCAAACAGTACAGGAGGAGACTACACAGGTCAATTCAGCTTCAGAGCCACACAGAGTTCTTTAGCTCCAAACAGTACAGGAGGAGGCCACACAGAGCTCTTTATCTCCAAACAGTACAGGAGGAGGCCACACAGAGTTCTTTAGCTCCAAACAGTACAGGAGGAGGCCACACAGAGTTCTTTAGCTCCAAACAGTACAGGAGGAGGCCACACAGAGTTCTTTAGCTCCAAACCGTACAGGAGGAGGCCACACAGAGTTCTTTAGCTCCAAACAGTACAGGAGGAGGCCACACAGAGTTCTTTATCTCCAAACAGTACAGGAGGAGGCCACACAGAGTTCTTTAGCTCCAAACAGTACAGGAGGAGGCCACACAGAGTTCTTTAGCTCCAAA
>NC_056522.1:71360916-71386415 GCF_019175285.1 Sceloporus undulatus | reverse complement strand
CAGTACAGGAAGAGACTACACAGGTCAATTCAGCTTCAGAGCCACACAGAGTTCTTTAGCTCCAAACAGTACAGGAGAAAGCCATACACAACAGTTCAGCTCTTGCAATGTAGGTTAAGGCTTCTTGCGACACAAGTGGAAACCAAACATAAATGCGGAGCTCATGCACTGCAAAAAAAACAATACTGGGTTCTTTGACTCCTTACAGTACAGGAGAAAGCCATACACATCTGTTGCTTTATAATTCTGTAGCTCTTCTCACAGCTTTCCAATATATTACAGGGAAATGGTTATTGTCCCCCAAACACTAAAGCCAATCCAAGCCTCTCACTGTTCAGAGTATTTATGAGAAATAAATTTAAGTACTTGCTTGTGCTTTATAGTATAGGGAAACTTGGTATCAGTAGTGCCCTCTTTCTTCGTCCCAGAGCTTGGAGGACCAGACTCTTAATATCCTAGCAGCTTTGTTTGGCTTACCGCCGTGTTTATAATAAAGACTGGCGCTGGCGTTTTTTTTGCCGAAGCGGCTGCTCCACGCGGTTGGGTTAAAGAGAGCTCCTGGCTGCTGGTTGCTGCCTTGCTCCTCCTCGGCTCCTAGGCAGCTCTTCCCCCGCCTCTCTCTCCCCTTCCTTGGGGACGCTGCTTTACGGAGTCTCTATGGGTCCCCCGCCGAAACCCCTATCTCTTGGGGAGTAGAAGCTGCTTTGGGGTCTTTGCGCTGGTAAAAAGACCCCGTTTTTAATGCAGCACCACCGCGTTTTGCGGAGTGTCCTCCGGAGCACCGGAGTGACGCTCCTCTCGCCTCCGCGCCAAGCCCGGAAGTGAGCATTTACATTTCTATACAGCTTAATAATGAATCTAGCACACTCTAAGCAGTTTACAGTCTGTAAGCCAATTGCCCCCAACAAGCTGGGTACTCATTTTACTGACCTATAAAAGGATGGAAGGCTGAGTCAACCTTGGAGCCCTGGTGGCGCAGTGGTTAAATGCCTGTACTGCAGCCATTCACTCAAAACCACAAGGTTGCGAGTTCAAGACCAGCAAAAGGGCCCAAGCTCGACTCAGGCTTGCATCCTTCCGAGGTCGCTAAAATGAGTACCCAGACTGTTGGGGGGCAAATTAGCTTACTTGCTAATTAGCTTACTTGCTGTTCACCGCTATGATCTTTGGAATAGCGGTATATAAATAAAACAAATTATTATTAAATTATAATATTGTGGCTGCAGTACCAGCCTTTAAACACTGCACCACCAGGGCTCCCCAAGTAATGCATTATAGGCGGGTTACAGACCGCCATAAGGGACGTCCTTAGGACGTCCCATTTTGAAAAAGGGGTGTCTCTTCCAGACGCCCCTAACCCTATCATGAACAGAGTCAGTGACAAATGGCGGCGGCCGTTCCACACGGCTGCCGCCATATTGACGTAGCGGACACTGAGCATCCACACGTCGTGCCCCGGAAGTGTCCGGGGCCCATTAAGGAGCGCGATTTCTGCGCTCCTTCCTCGGAGCGTCCAGGAGCCACGCAGTTTAAAGGCTGCGGTTCCCAGACGCTGCAAGCGGAGGTGGAACCAGACCGCCGCTTCTCAGCGGTATGTAACCCGCCATAGATAACTACCATTGCTTGTAATCAGGGTGACCAGATGTCATAACTGCAAAGAAGGACAAGACACTGCAAAATATAGGACAAGAAAAATGTAGGACATTGCAAAGTAAAAGCTAAAAACACCAATATAAATTTAAATTCACACTTCTTACTCATGCTCAAAATGGAAGTCATTTTAACATTCCTCCTGGACAGAAGGTTGAATACAGGGCATGTTCTGGAAAAGGAAGTTGTCTGGTCACCCTGCTTGTAACTCATTACTCCCAACTCTGACTCTCTGTTTGTCATGCCCTGGAACAGCCAATGCAGCTGGCCAGGAACCTTGCTAGGTATTTAACAGATTCTGATTGCAAGCCCACAGGGCACATATCTTCATTTTAAAAATTGCAAATGCAAAATTTATATTTATATATGTAAATCTAGAAATAATTCCTAGTATGGACATTTTAAAATCTCAGCTTGAGGACAACTGATTATCCCTACAATTTGCTGTTGCAAGGGAGGGAATGTTGCTTTATATTTCATTCCTTTACTTTTACATATTTGATATGTAACATGCCTAGCATCCAAAGGTATCTAATAAATGGAAATCAGAAGAAGGAAGGGGAGACTCATTTAAATTTAATGGAAGCCAAAGCCAGCATCATAGTTTCTTATCCAAATCAGGTCAAATAAAATAAATTCTTAATTTTTTGTGCCCCAGTCCCAAATCAATAGTTCTTTCGCAAATACAAATAATTTAAAATGATGTAAAAATGCAAGAAGGCAATTTTTTTCAGGATGCCCACCACTCTAAAAATGTGAACTTTTTAGCTGAAAGAGAGTTTCACAAAAATTGATAAGGATTCTGATTCAAAAGAAGCTGAGGGCAGATCAAGAAGTCAACCTTTGGTGGGTTACAGACCGCCTGTTTGGGGCGGTGTGCACCCGCCCTTTTCCCACTGTATTGGGGCCTCAGCGGTCAGAACGGCAGCCACTGAGGCCCCGATCCACCACTTTCTGGGCCGCGGGGAAGCGGCAAAAGGCCCCTTCCCCGCAGGCTGGAAAGGGGTGTCCTTGGAGCTTCAAGCCCCAAGGACACCCCGCGGCGGCGAGGAGGAGGAGAAAGGGGCCGCTTGGCCCCTTTCTCCTCTGTGTCACTGGCGCAGCCGTCTGAAGGCTGTGCCCAGTGACACAAAGCCAAGAAGGAGCTCTGAAATGGAGCTCCTTCTTGCGCTGCATAAAGGGCGCTCTAAGCGCCCTCACGTGGCGCAATGATGTCACATCCGCGCCACCTCATTTGGAGGCGGTGCAGTCGTGATGTCGTAATGTCGTAATGGCGGCTGCGTGGAACAGCCGCCACCATTTTGTGCGTGCTTCGCACATGCTCAGGTTGGGAGCGTCCAGAAAGGACGCCCCTTTCTAACCCTAGCACGCGCAGAGCGCGCACTTTAAGGCCCATCTGTAACGGGCCTGAGTTTGCCAAATCTTCCCTCTGGATAATCAAACTCTTCATCAACCACCACCACCATCACTATACAGTACATTGAAGATAAAATGAAGCAATGATCAATGCCAGTGGGGCAAAGGAGGTAAAAGAAAGGGGACAAGGAAGAAGATTGGGAAAGAGTATGTAAAGAAAAGTAAGGGTTAGCAAGCAACTAGGCAAATTTGTGGGGAAGGATTAGAGCAGTGATTCCAAAAGTTTGATCCTACAGGTTTTTGGACTTCACCTCACAAGAGCCCCAGCCAGCTTGATGAACAGTCAGGGATTCTGGGATGTGAAGTCAAAAACATCTAGAGGGCCACAGTTTAGGAACTACTGGCTTAAAGGGAGGGATGAGAGCGAGCAAGGACTAGAGACAGAGGGAATCTGGAAAGAGAAAAAAATAGGGCAGAAGCAAGGGGCAAGAAGTCATTGCACAGTTATAACACTATGATTCAACTTTAACCACCATGGCTCCATCCTGTGGAATCCTGGGGCTTGTAGTTTGGTGAGGCACTGGATTCTGAAGGAGAATTCCCAATGCCATCCCCCCCTAAAATGCAAATCCTAGGTTCCAGAGGATAGGACTATGACAGCTAAGTGGAATCCTAATGTTGTAATTGTGTAGCACAGGCCATGCATTCTCTCTCTCTCTCTCTCTTTCTCTGTGCCTTCCATTCTCTGGGGTTGTCTCTCCATATGGTGAAAACTTATGACTTCTCCTCAAACACCCACCCACCCACACGCACATATACACAAGTAAGACACAAGCAGAAGAGACTATAAGCCCCACTCTAAATAACACCTCTCTGTATACACCAACAGTGTGTGGATGGGAGAGACCAAAAAAGATATGTGGAACTATAAATAACACACTAACATACACACACACACACAAAACTATTCTCTATAATGGACTTGGGACACTGGTGAAGAAGGACCTCGTGCCCAGCTTGTTTGACCTTTGCTGAGGACAATAAACATATCTCCTTCTCTTTCTTCAGACCTCATCTTCTCTGTGACCTCTACCTAAAGGAGGCTGGTGGCTGTAGTCTCAATGGGGTGTGGAATTAATCCCATTCAGAAAGTTAAAGGAGCTGTTCAACATGCTGAACCTATTTTGCACATTGCTTTCAGCACCTTGGAGATCCTCTTCAAAGCTTAGGCTGGGCCCTGGAGCAGAACTGCTGCCCTGCCAACATCAGAGCCATCCACCTCCCTGCCTTGCCCTGCTTCCTCCTATGCCCCCTTTCTCTCCCTGCCTTATTACGACCTCTGGACAACTTCCAGTTTTGTGGTATGGGCTTTCTTCTATGGTCCTGGATGGACTGTCAGCCATAAACTCAAAAGCAGCAGACCATGTACCAAGGTACCAGTTTCATAGGTCAAACAAATGTTTGAGAGCTGAAATACTCACACCTCTGAGACAGGATGGCTAGGTGATTTACTGCAGGATGTTTTGCACCCAAGCTGGAGAGACACCATTTGCAATCCCATGCCCACTTTTGATACCCCTATTTCGTGTGATCTTTTCCATGAAGATATGGCCCCTTTTGATGTATGTTTGCCTCAGGCTATTTGTGCCCTATATAAGGACTCAAATTTATCTACTCAGGCTGTCTCGAATTCATGGTGTCCACACATCACTTTGAATTATGACTAGTTCCGACTCAGAACCGCCCCCACTCAGTGTTCCCCAAACAGCCGAGTCCAACGCCATACCATCCAATTGGACCATCCAGAGACACCACGCTTTAGTAAGTATCACCATTAGTGGAGCCCTTTGTCTATTCCAGTACTCAAACCTTTATTCCTTAGCTCTTGTATGCGCGTGCATGTGTGTGAATGTGTCTGCATTGATGTGTGTTTCCCCTGAATAAAATACAGTTAATAGAAATAATCCTGCCTCTGTGAATTCCCTATCTCCTCATCACAGTATACAGGCTGGAAACAATTTCAAAAGGACTGCTTGTAACTCAGTCCAAGTAATTGAACTATTTAGCATTCACCTGATTCATAGCTACAATCCCAGGAGGATAGTTGCTCTCACAATATGCAAGCAAGCAAGCAAGCTTAGAAACGAAGCTTCCATTGGCATGAATGAAAGGTTATTTACCTCATTTAACTGCAACAAGGGGTGGAGAAAACATACAAGGAGGGGATAGTTAACGTACAATGTCAGTTGCATGGCAATTACATTGATGGGTTGGGACCAGAGGGAAGAGAAGGATGGAGATAAGGAGTCAAGTCAGGGGGACCTCCATTTGGCACCTACTGTATGGAAGGCATTTGTCTCAGCTGCATTGTTTTGGATATGTGTTTGTGGGGAGGGAGATATTTCCCCAAGTGAGGATTGGAAGATGGTTGCAATCTCCATTAAAAAATCACCCCCAATGTGGCAATTATGTTAGTGGGGTGACAGAAATGAGTCCTAGACTCAGCAATTTGCTTTTCTTGTTCTCTATGGGATTTATGGCCAGGGCACATCTCTATTGTGTAGCTGCTGCTGGCCAGTTCCAGCTTGGTGAATCCTGTGCGACATTTCTGAGAAAATAGTTTTGGCTCCTTGAGGTTGGAAAACAGGTTTTTCTGGTTTTTGCTCTCATTCCTGCTTTAGCACATAGTGCTACAGATAGTTATACACAGTGCTATTTACAGAGGTCAAAGATTTAATTATTTTTAGTTGTGAATGATTTGATGGACTGAAGTGGGTTGTTTTTTTTACTGTGAATGTAGGATGGTTACAAGATTCTGGTGATGACAATAAAACTAATCATCAACATCATCATCATCATCATTGTCATCATCATCATATTCACAGATTAAATACTTCATATGAATAGCAATGGAGAACAAAAATAGCTATGCATTTCCTCAAGGATACATGTGGGATAGCTGTCTTATAACAAAATGAGGACTTGTCTGAGGAAATGTGTTTGGTGTTCCAGTTTATGCTGAATAAAACAGATTTTCAAGAAATCTGTATTAAACCTATCTAAAGCTATTTTTCTGTACTTTCCATTGCACACTAAACTGTGTTTCTTTGTGCTCAGGTGAAGACAGGAAGAGAAATGAAGCAGAGGAGACAGAAAGAAAAAGAAGAAAAGCTGAATGATCATGAAAGAAGTAGGAAAATGGAGAGTTTTTTTTTTCATTTTATGTATGTATGCACTTGCTGTGCTAAAATGTACCAGCAGATGATATATAAACTGAAAGTGCAGATTTCCTAGCCTGAGGTTACCTAGTAAGCACGGAGAACTATATCATATGAGGGTTGAAAAGTGGAATTATCTTGGTATCTTGGAGCCAGGGCAGGTTCTTATAGAAAAATACAGTTCTTCTGCTAGCTTGGACCAGAAATGTATATGGTTTTATGGGTCATATCCAGCACTTTGATTTGGTCCCAGAAACCAAGTGCCAGTCAGTGGAGCTGTTGCAGCAAAGGGATTATATGCTCCCTGTAGCAAGCCCCAGTTAATAATCTGACTGCATCTTTTTGGGCCTGCTATAGTTTTTGAGCACTTTTCAAAAGCAGATCAGCATGGAGCATGTTACAGTAATCCAAAAGAGATGTAACCAAGGCATGTGTCACCATGGCTACCCCAGGAACAAGTGCAGCTGGTGCACTTACTTTAACTGAGTCCCAGTTCTGGAATTACAAATAAATATAACAACAAGAAGAAGAAGAGGGCAAATTCACTCCTGAATTAAGCATCAATTTATTCTAACTCATTTAGTCCATTACTGATGCATTCAAATAAGCCTTGTCTTGTGTTTGGTTGGACTTATTCCAGGTTTCCTGCCAACCTCACACTAGTTGCCATCTAACTCATTTCATTGCTGCCAGCTCCTGATAGAACCAGGGAGTTGATTTTGCTCCACGCCATGAGAGGGGATTTTCAGATGCAATTGTGTCCACTGCTCTGCTCATTTCCTCATTCAAGAGATCAACCAGGCTTCAACAGGATTGCCTGCCAGAATGACAGGAAAATTCTCAAGAGCAATCAGGAAACCGTCCGAACCCATCGGTCTGCTGTGGCGGACCATCTTAATTGGTTCCCATCTGCCACAGAGACTCTGATGCCCCTTTCACACTATACAAATAGTATGTGGCCATTTGGTTGCACTTTAACTGCCATGGCTGTGTCCTATGGAATTCTGGAGTTTGTAGTTTGGTGAGGCAGTAGAGCTCCTTCAGTGAGAATTTTAAATACCCCTCCCTAAACTGCAAATCCTAAGATAACATGAAACCATAAAAATTAAAGTGGAATCACAGTGCTGTAATTGTTTAGTGTGAAAGGGCCCTGAGTCACAGCATGTCCAAACTTCACCAGATAGTGATCTCTCCATGACAACAGAACTGTAGAAATTTCTCCATTCCTAGTTCACTGTCTTCCCATCTAACACTGAAAACAAGGTTTAGAATATGCTCAGTAGTATGAGTGAAGCTAGATACCAATTGGGACAGACCTATGATTCTCATGGCAACCATGAAATCCTGAGCTACTGATAATAGGGCGGACCCATCATGGTTACTGAAGTCCCTCAGCAACACAGACCAAAACTTCAACATTACTCTGAAGACCATCCTGACTACCTCAGGCAGGAAGACAGATGCCCAGCATGGTGGGCAGTAAACCAACAGAATCCCTATTCTGTCCTGGCCACCCACTTTCAAAAAGTTACACTCAAACTCAGCACAGTGGGATGAGACACAATGGCAGTGTTTCCCAAACTTTGTTCTTCCAGGTGTTTTGGACTTCAGCTCCCAGAAGCCCTAACCAGTTGGGCAAACAATCAGGGATTCTGAGATCTGAAGTCCAAAACAAAGTTTGGGAAACACTGCACTAGAGGTTCATTCACATTACAAAATTATAGCACTACTATTCCTCTTTAGGGAGCCAGTGTGGTGTGGTGGTTTGAGTGGTGGACTACCTTTTAACCTTTTAAAAAACCTTTAGAAAATATCCTACTTTATGAAAGTAAGCATGATTAGCCTTGGGTTTAATGTATCTTGATTTGGGAACCAGTTGAAGACAGAAAGAATATTAGTTTTATACTATGAGGAATGCAATGGACTATTGTAGTTCAGTTTATGGTAGAAACAGAGGTCATTTTAGATGCTCTAATAAAGTAAACAGAAAACTCAAGTTCATTGCCTCCAAAAATCCAACCAAAGATAGGAAAGTGATAAACAAAAATAGTTCAGCTGTACTTGATTAAAAGAGTCTTTTAGAAGGCTCTCATATATGGGTGTATAGTAGTCACAAACTTTGGGACCACAACGGCTTCCTTCATCTCAAAGGGAACAAACAGAACTGGGTACCCTCCTTGGAGAAGGAGGAACAGGTACAAAGGAAGCAGAAAGGCCTAAGTATATAGACCTAAGAAAATACAGAAAGGGGAAAACTCCAGGAATTATCTTCCATTTGTACTGATCACCACTGATGCCCATTTACTTCCCTGAAGAGCATCATTGGCTGCTTCACTCATTATAAAATGTCTTCTGGAGGAAAAGACATGAAGCATGAACAGAACTTAGCTAACCCCCAACAGGGAAATGTTTGGGCTAGATATCTCCTCACATCATCCTTTTACTTGTTTTATGTGTGTTTGTGAGCTGAAGATAAAGGCCAAGTCCCAAATCTTACCCCCTCCAACTGTCCCAGTTTAGTAAGGACAGTCCCAGTTGATCCTCTGTTGTCCCACTTTTTCAGCTGCTTTTCCTCCTACTTTCCCCCTTTGTCCTGTGCTTACTTCAATTGTTCCAAACTGAGGCAGGTTACAGACCGCCTATTTGGGGTGGGCTGTACCCGCCCCTTTCCCCGGTGTATCGGGGCCTCAGCTGCCAGAACGGCAGCCACTGAGGCCCCGATCCGCCGCTTTTCAGGCTGCGGGGAAGCGGCAAAACGCCACTTCCCCACAGCCTGAAAAGGGGTGTCCTTGGGGCTTGAAGCCCCAAGGACACCCCACGGTGGCGGAGAGGGGGAGAAAGGGGCCGCTTGGTCCCTTTCTCCCTTGCTTCGCCGCAAACCAGGAAGGAGCTCCGAAACGGAGCTCCGAAACGGAGCTCCTTCCTGGTCCGCGGAAAGGGCGCACTAAGCGCCCTGGCACAGACCGACGACGTCACGTCCGCGCCGCCCCGTATAGAGCCCAGAAGTTCTTTCTTAGTTACTATAAAAATGATCATGTATTGGTACCAGAATATTACAAAGTTACTTGATAGACTCCAGGTCCAAGAATCTTCCAGCCAGTATGACTACTGACTGCAGGATTCTGGAACCTGAAAATAGTAAATTTTCCAAGCTGTCGTTAAAACAGCCACTAAAGCACATTCCACAATTGCATCTCTTTGTCTGTTGGGTGCTGCAGGTGGCCTAAGAGACAAGGGTGAAAGAAGCACCTTAGTATACATCTAGACTCATTAAAAAAAAACCAGGAAGTTCCAGATTTTGTTCCTGTTTTTTCCATTTTATTTTGGAGATTCATACACTTTTGGGTATCCCACAATATTTTCTGTCAAGACTTGGTATAGTCAGAGACTTTTTAAACCAGCTCCCCAGGTCAGTTTATTTTAACCCAGTATAAAATTGGAAAGATGACCAAAATACTCAAAGAGACCAGATCCATCTCATCTAGGAAGTTAAGCAGGGTTGTACTTGAATAGAAGACTGCTAATGAATACCTGGTGTTGTAGGCTATAGTTCAGAGGGAAGAATTGCAAAACTCGTGAGTATTCATTACCTAAGAAAACCCTATGAAATCAATGGGGTTGCCGTAACTCAACTGGCAATCTGAAGGCACATGCACTCACACATAACATCAGAAAGAAAAGGAACAAAATCTGGGATTGGAATCCAAGGAACCTGGGATCAGTCTGGATGCTCCCTTAGTGGATATGTACTGTAAAAAAAAAGTGGTGATGCAGATACATTGCCCAGGCAGCTCTCTGATCAGCTTTGACCTTCATCTCTTTGGGCCACTGGAAACATAAAGCAGGTTCCCCTGGAGACTCAAAGAACTCATCCCGAACACGTTTAAAACCCAGAAATAAGTCCCACTGAGCTCCATGAAAGATACTTCTAATGAGTCTGTGTCACAGTGAAGCCTTAATCAGTTTATCACTGCAATTAATCAAGTGGAGCTTTAATTGCAGCTTTAAAAAAAAGCAGAATAGTTAATTGGGAAAGTCACTGGGCTTATTGAATAAGCCCTTGTTGTGTTCCCTAAAGTACTCTCGCTAGAGTGAATGCAGCTCAAACAAAGGAAACTTTGTGTATCCTGGCCACACCAGAGCATTATGAAAAGGGATTCATCCCAGTTGGCATTGTTATGAACAAACTATGCACACCACTAGGTGTCAAGAGCCAAATTGCAAGATAGGCAGGGGACACATTACTCTTTATATATCCATTTGTTTATTTGTTTGTTATCATCATCACCATCACCAGTATCATCATCATTTTATACTGAAAGCAGAGATTGGGAGAGAACAGAGACTCCTTTGCTTCCCATTTGCCCTAAGAGATTCTCCACCTAGAGGAAGAAAAGCAGCTTGGGTGCATGATTTTAAGCAAGGGGATAGACAGATGCCAGAGATGGGCAATCTGCACATTTCTTTCCACCCCAAGGTATTTTAAAAAAACATTTCAAAAAGGAAAATGAATAATTGAAAGTGCACATGTGGGATAATTTTGTTATCCCCTTTAGCTGTTTTAGGCCCAAGAGATGTCTTTTTAAAACTAATAAACCAGAGGCCAATTTTTGGGGGGTGGCCACATGTGACCCACAGGACAATTTAGACCAACTCTTTTAACCAAACAAAAGTGGGAGGAGAAAGGGTGAGGCTCTTCTTTTCTTCCTCTAAGGGTATTATCACACATGGCTTTTAAACTACAATCATAGTTATAAAATAGCAACTGTGGCAATACTTATCACACAATATTGCCTCCAACCCACAGCTGCTGTGTGTGCAATGCATGGTTTGCCTTTTCATTGATGGGAGAAACCCATCAATAAACTACTAATTGTGCAACAGTCCAATTAATCTTCATGTGTGAAACATTGCGGTTGTGACAGTTCCAATATTAGCAGTCATGTGGTATCACAGTCTCCTCCCAAGCAGCCTGGTGTAATTTTTTTTCTATTTCTTTTCTTCTTTTAAAAAAAAAACAACTTAATTCATGTTTTGTTGTTATTGTTGTGGGCCTTCAGGTTTTTACCAGTTTATGGCAACCCTAAGGTGAACACATCAGCAGAATGGAATTTTGTGAAAAAGTGAAAATAAAAAGAAAAGAAAAGAAACCCGAAAGGCATGCTGCATAGATCATAGGACAGGGAGCTGGGGTTAAGGGGGAGTCCAGAAGATAGCATGATGACAGAAGCAGCTCCCTTGCTCTTAATGCTTCAGAGACATTCATAAACATGTTTGCTCAACAGTAAGAGAATGGCATGTTCATATTTGACTAGACTGATGACATTGCATTAGCAGGACAAGCATCCTGCCACATGTGGATTTGCAAAAATCATTTCCTCTTTGTTGGTTTGTTTGTTTTGCTAACAATATTTTACAAGGAGTCAAGCACATTTGTATTGGCACATTTCCAAATGTCACAGACCCACTCTATAAGCATTTAGAGTCTCATTTCAACAAAACACGCACAGCATCAGTCTTCTCCATCTTGGTACCCACCAGGAAGTGCTAAACTATAACTCCTATCATCTCCAACATGCATGCTATCCTGGCTGAGGATGCTGAAACATTTAGTCCAGCACATCTGGACACACCACCTGACTGGGAAAGGCTAATGTATACCTCCTAAACTCCTGACATATGCCCTGACAGTGTTTACTCCTGCTAATAAACTCCATATTGTATATATTTGTTAGTTCTGGCTAAATCCCAACACTGTGGAAAATGCTGGCTATCCTACCATTTTGAAAGCCTCTTGTCCCTGTTCCTTTCCATTTCTTCTGTCTATTTGGCTTCTCTATATCACGAGTAACAAAATGCGATCTACAGGCAGCACACAGCACAAAAATAGACTGTTGCCACTTGCAAAGGCCTATAAGAGTTTGTCATTTTGTATTTATGGGGAGGGGGCTTTAGTGGTTTGTATGACTCTGGGAAACAGGGTTCAGTTCCCCACTCAGCCATGGAAACCCACTTGGTGACCTTGGATGACTCACACACTCTTGGCCCCAGAAAACCCTGTGACAGGATCACCTTAGCATTGTCATAAATCAGAAATGACTTGAAGACACATGATAACAAGCAACCCTGCCAAATCCACATACACCCTAAAAAAATTAAAACCAGAAGTGGGGTATCCATTCACTTCTGTTTTTGACTTTTTTTTCTAATCTTTGGCCCCTTTTTGGGGGAGTGACTTTTGTTCACTGGGTAATTTTCGGAGTTGTTGCTTTTTTAAAAAAAAAATCCCATTTAGGCATGCAGGGAGCATTTCACAAACATATTATGTGACTCGTGGCTTCTGGCTTTGACCTCATAGATTTTACACTTTCAGATCTTCCAGAATGGCCTTCTATGAGAACAATGAAGTTAAAAAGCTAATGTAAGATAACCAAATCCAGGAATGCAACAAGCCCAAATGGATTTCCAACAAAATTACTCAAAAGGGGGGGGGGGGTATTTAGAAAGGTGAGCCTCTCTACTAGCTACTCTTTTCACCCTCATAAAACTGAAAGTGCCTCTGAACAGCCAATAATAGTGGCAATCTTTTTAAAATGAGATTAAAAAATGCTAGAATACTATTTTCTGATAAATCTTTCTTCTCCCCGTGGTACAAAAGCTATATGCAAGGCATTTAGGCAATAAATTGTTGCCTTGGATGGAATTTTTTTTTAAAAAAAGTGGGGGGAGTATGAAACAGATTGGTTTCTATTTTGCTATATCTACTCTAGCCCACTCTGTTACTCTCACCCACTTAGCAGAGAAATATAGCAATCTGGGTGGGAAGGAATTGTTTACATTTTTTTTAAAAAAGTTGTTTTTGACTGTGCTTCTAGGAAAAAATTGGGTAAGGCATTCCTATGGGCCATCAATTCAACCTCCTGCTCAATGAAGGATCTCCAGTTAAAGCATCTCCAGCAGGTAGCTGTCCAGCCTCTTTCTGAAGTTTGTTTAGAATATTTATATCCCATCTGTCAGCCAAAAAGTATCCCAGATTGGCTTACAAATTATTATTTTGACACTTCCCTGACTTCTTGGTCAGGTTTCTTCATAGGACGTTTGCCCTGGCATTGCTTTTCAACTAAGAGGAGGTTTCCATGGCCAACAAAGAATTTTAACCCTGATCTCTTAGAGTCCTAATCCAACTCTCAAACCACTGTGCCACATTCCCTTACTATGATGAGTACAGGTGAGTTTTCTGTGCTCTGCCCATTCCTGCAAAGCAATTCTCTCCCACCCTGCTTCTGCAAAGAATGCATGAAACCCATTTTACATGTCAGTATCCTTGGCTTGATGGTTTGGGGCATCTCTGCAACCCTGTCTGTGTCACTCTGTAGAATTAAGTGTGAATTTGGGGGAAGGAGGGTGAGCCAGTTTTTCTGCACAGGTAAGTGCATCCTTGCTTTCCATATCCCCATGTGACTTAAATCTTAAAATCTTCACTCTCTTTCTGGTTTGGATTTGAACTGACAGCCTGCAGGCATTTATACTTAACTCAGGAGTCCCCTGAGCTATCCAGCTGACCCATTAAAATTATTGCTGTTTTTTGTATTTTCTTTTTCTGTACCTTTTTGTCTTGGCTGTTTTATATTCCAATCACACCTCCATTGGCTTATGTATTGGCCATGTTGTTTTTTCCAAGTACAGTGGTAGAAAGAAATGAAATGTATCTAGTGGGAGCATATACACATGTGTGGCAATCTTTCCTGCAGAAATAAAAGAAGTGCAGAAATCACAAGAGATGGGGGTAAAATGGTTGTTGCATGACATGGCTATGAAAGCATGGCTAATTTTTTTTAATCAATATTGGTTATAAAAGTATTTTGTTGCCAAATATTTTTGCTATCATTGCTTTTGTGCTGCCTGTCATGAAGAGATGTAATAAGGCGACCCTTTCCCCCAAATGAATATACATTGAGGAGAAATGCTATATTTGCCAAATTCCATGTGAAAAAAATATTAAATGAGCAGAGGAATAATTTGCCACCTTCCTGATGCCTGTAGCTGAATGATACAGTAAATGGTGTAAGTGTAAGGTTATCCCCAGTTCTGCATCACTGGTTCCCAACACCTCTTTCTATGGAAAAAAGGAAAGTGTTCCTTGGATTACAACTCTGGAGACTAGGCTTCAGTTCCCCATTTAGACATTAAACCCACTTTTTACCTTGGGCAAGTTACATGCTCTAAGCCTCAGGAGAAGGCAATGGTATTGGCAAACCTCACATAAAAACCCCACGACAGTTTCACTTTAAGGTCACCATAAGTCAGAAACTACTTGGGAAATGACTTGAAAGCACACAACAACAACAACAATCCTGCCTTTAGCCAAAGGAAGGTCTTTATCACAGCGCCTCTGGTGCCTGACTTACCTCTTCCAAATTTGAGCCAAATTCAGAAGTTCTGCTGATTTTATTGCACTGACTTTTCCTTCAAAAAAGCTTCCTGTTGCCTTCAGTGTTGAATTTGGGCCCCGTAAGTCACTTTGGTGGCCATTTTTTCCAAATTGGAAGCATTGGAATTGGAAAAAAATAGCCGCTGAAGCATCTTACAGGGCCCAAATTCAACATTGGAGGCAATGGGAAGCCATTTTGAGGGGAAAGTCCATGCAATAAAATCAGTGTAACTTCTGAATTTGGCTCAAATTCAGAAGAGATTAGTCAGTTATCAGAGGCAGTGCAATAAAGTTTGAAGACTGCTAGTTGGTCAGCCTGGGAGTGCTTTGCATATTCCCCATGGAGCTAGACTGCAGACTTCTTTTTCCACATTTATGGATTGTTATGTGGAGAGCCTTGCCACAGCCAAGCAATCTTTCTCTTAGCTGCTAGCTGCTCATGCCACACACAGGGAACCAGAGGTGATCACAGACCTGGTTGGGAGGGAGACACTGCTACTGGACCAAAGATGGCAGCCTCTTCACCACCCACTCTTCCCCACAGCCAGGGCACATGGGCAAAGAAACTGTGTTCTAATACCTCCCCAAACTATATATCTCAGGGTTTTGGAGAATGTAGTCATGGCAGTTAAGTGGAATCAAGGTGGGGGAAAGTGCTTTTAAAGGGATTGAAATCAATGACATCCTGCTTATAATCACTGAGATGGATGTCCACCAGAATGAAATCAATTTCTTGAGAGTAAAAAAAACCTCAAGATTTTTTCCTCAGTCCCATCTGTAATCACATAAATAGAATCCTCAGTTTTAATTTGCCAGTACAGCTCCACCTCTGCCAGGAAAAGGTGACTAGTGCTGAGCAGATGAAAACCAGGACACAGGAGGCCAAGCGACATTAGAGTACAGTCCAGACGTAACAGATATGAATGAGGAAGAGAGGCTGCAGCAGCTTGCTTTTACCTGAGCTTACTGGGGATTTCATGAATCCATCCTCTCCTCTTCTCTTCCACACTGAATTGAGTGCAAATTACTTTTGCACTTTGAACTTAGTTTGCAGCAATTGAAGTAAGCTGAGAAGGAAGGAGGAAAGCAAGGGGGGGCAGCAGAGAATTAAATGGGACTGCCCCTGCCAAACTGGGACAGTTGGAAGGTATGCTTATGCACTTTCTTGGTAGTTCTTCAGTCTATTCACTGTTTATTCAGCAGTGATCCTGCTGCCCTTCTTTAACTGTGCCTCTTTCTTCCTGTCTACATGATCTTGGCCAAATGTGAATGGCACAGCCACCAATACCAGGTGGTCATGAGTGTTTATCATAATATGTGTTCACATATTATGTACTCACTGAGTAGGCAAACATTCTTACTCTATCATAAATGTTCCCCATCCCCTCCCCACCATACAACCTGCTTCAAAAGGCATAAAGTCAAGTAGGTAAAGGCAGGAACTTGCATTTGAATAGTTCAGCATGCTTTTTCACAACCATGGCCTTTGTGTGGTAGGGTAGACTTTAAGCAGAAAAATGTCTTAAGCTGGCACTGAAGATAAGTGAAAAGGATGGTGCTTTTCATACTTTGTGGAAACATTTAAAGAAACGTATTTTCTACTCGGCTCAGCTCTCGTCACCTTTCCCTGGCAGAAGTAGAGCTGTACTGACAAATTATAGGTGAGGTCTCTGTGATGTGATTATAGATGGGGCTGAGGAAAAATCTTGAGATATATTTTTTTACTCTCAAGAAATTAATTTTATTCTGGTGGACGTCCATCTGAGTGATTATAAGCAGGATGTGTTAACTTTTTTTAAAAAAAAAATAGAGGATTAATAAATAATTGCTGTCCCACACTCAAACAAAAGAAGAAAGAACAATAGAAATTTCTTTTACATCTACTAAAGAACACATTAAAATCAAGCCTCTAAATTAATGGGGCATGGCATCTCGTACGTTCCAACATTTCACAGACATGTGTGACCAAGCAACATTACAGCATGGTCAAGCTGACAAAGGTTATTAATGAAGAAAAACACAAAAGCTCAGAGAGGCTGCAGCCAGTTGCTTTTCCCTGAATCTGTTGAGGAGGATAGGAATCTACCCACTCCTGTCCTCTCCCCACTGCTGGTTTAATGGAGTACAAACTATTTTTGTGCTTTGAACTCAGTTTGCAGCACCTGAAGCTGAAGTCAAAGCAGGAAAGTGGAAGGAGGAGAGACAAACTGGGATGTTTCAAAAATAGCTGAAAAACTGGGATGAGAGAGGTTTAATTGAGATTGTCCCTGCAGTTGGAGGATATGGTATCCTAATCTGGTAAGATTAAGAATGGAGCATAGAAAATTACCTTGTACCAAGTCAGACTACTGGTCTGTTTAATTTAGCATTGTCACAATGATTAGCAGTGGGGTGGCCCTCTGGTGTATATCCCTGCTTGGAATGGCCGAAGATTAAATCTGGGATCTTCTGTATGCAAAGCACATGCTCTGGCTCTGAGCTACAGCCCTGCTACAAAAAGTAGAGAAACCCCACAGCTTCTCATATCACAACCATTCAAGTTCTGCTTTAGGAAACTCATTTCAACCAGGACAGAAAATATTCCATCAAGTCTAGTATTGTCTACTCTGATTGACAGTGATCCACTGGGATCTCAGGCAAAGGTCTTTTCTGTCACTTTATACATAATTCTTTAAAAAGGAAATGCTGGGAATTGAGCACAGGGCCTTATGCAGGCTAAGCCTATGCTCTACCAAACAAATGATCACTGGAGATAGTCTACTGTACACCAAACCACAAGAGAGGATCAGCCTGGAAGATATCTAATAATGTTTATGGGTGCTGAAGGTCAACCTTCCAAATCTCATGCACTTCACACTGCAAAGTTATAACACTTTGATTCCACTTTAATTGCCATGTTTGCATCCTATAGACTCCTGGGATACACAGTGTGGCAAGGCACTAGAGTTCTCTGGCTGAGAATTCTAAATGTCTCATGAAAATCCAAAGGACTCAGTAGGATCAGGTCATTGCAGTTAAAACAGCATCAAAGTGTTATAACTGTGTAGTGTGAAAGGAACTCTAAGGATGTATTGGACTGCAACTCCCACCATCCCCAGTCAAAGAATGGGAGTTTCAAGCCAGCATTTCTAGAAGGATTGAGATTGGGAAGGATTGCTCAAGTCCTTCTCCTTCATTCTCCTAAACAATTCCATTGCACTTTTCATCATCAGTTCCCATGTTTTGCATTTTGTGCTTGGAAGCAATGGAGAGATATTGCAATCTGAGACTTGCTGAAAATGAATTCAGCAAATCAACATGTTGTCCCTGTAAAACATGTGCATTCAATTTTTAACATATAATATGAGACTGTGGTGTAATGTTAATGAAAAGCAGCTTTATGGTGCATTGCCTCAGCTATGCTTTTGGGTAAATACACATGCTATAGTTCTCAGTTGCACACACACAACACACCACACACATACCTGGGAAGGGTAGGTTGGAAGGAGTTATCCAATGACAAATTCTCTTCTTCCTCCTAAATGGATTTCTTCAATCGAACCATTAAAAGCTAGGTTTGACAACAGTGGTCTGGTTCTTTATCCTGACCCTGCAGTCGGGTACATGAACATGAATGCCTGCCAATACAATTACACTGTTTGGAGAGAGATGAATTTGGCATTACATCACAGGGTCCACCATGAAGCACAGACTTCTGAGTGTTCAGAACACCTGGAAGGTGACCATTGCCTAGCACAGTGAGAATGATGCCAGAGCTCAGACGTTCAGCACATGGTTTGTATTGAAATGTTTCTAGTAGCACCTCCAGAGTGGAGGCTTTCATGTAGCTAACTCACTATTTTTCTGTTATAAACAAAATTGAGAATTCATCACCTGGCACATTTACATGGCAGAAAAGCTTAGAACAGGAGTGGGCATCATTGAGTCCTCAAAGGGTTTTTTGTGCCTTCCATAGCCGCCGCCACCGCCACCCCCACATCCTGCCAAAATTCAGTTGAAAGCTGCTAAAAATCTTTAAAATAGTTATTTTCTCTACATGTTAATGGTTTTCCTCATTTTACCACTGAAGTTTGGTGACATGAATTTCTAGCCTCCAAATTTAGGAAGGATGGCAGCCCATAATTGGTTCAGAAGGAGCAAAATTGTGCCCCACACCTGCTGCTAAAACACCCACCTATGGCTTAAATGACCTTTTCCCTTTCAATTGAGACAAAAAGCTGACCCTATTTAAAAAACTCTCCCTTGGTTGTGGCACATCAGAAAGCCTGTAAAGAAAGGCATATTTGAACAGTCCACCTTGAGAAAACAAAAGAAAACAAATCATCTGCAAATATAAATCTTTCATACTAGGGAGAGGGCTAACATCCAGTTTTCTGTATGTATAGTTTTCTTTCATGTGAAGAAACATTTATTTGTTCACACAGTTGTCCGATTTGCAATCTCAGCTGCAGAAATAGACAATGTGGAATAGGGGTGGATTTGGTTTTTCCTGGATTTGGTTTCTTTAAAATCTTATGTTCTTTCTCATGTTCAGTTTTCTCAAATTTTAAATTATTTCATCAAACTTATGAACAGCTTCATAAATCTGAGAAGTTCTTTTTTAAACAACAACAACACTAGTTTAACCATGTGTTAAGTTCTGCTGACTGCTGTCCCCTCTAACAAGCTGCCTAACTGTAAAGCAGGAATGAGGAATCTACATCCCTTGAGATGTTGTTGATCTGCTACTTCCATCACCCTTTACCATGGGCCTGACTGAGAGGAGCTGATTAGAACTGGAGCCCAACAACATAAGCAGGGCCACACATTATTCAGCCATCCTCTAGAAAGAGGCTCTGATCTGGTTCCTCTCATCCTCTCATGGTGGTCTTGGCTCTTTTCCTGGAGGTGAAGCAGAAGCATATTTCCTGCTCACTTGTGTGAGGAACACAGCCTGTTGGGACTTTGGTGTATTTCTAGGCATGCCAGGTATCCCTTATTGTAATGAATGTCCCTTATATGAGAATTGGAAAGCTTGTCCCTTATAGGACCTACAGATATTTATTATTATAAGGAATTGATCTATTTGAGGGTTGGGGATCTTTTCCAGGATACCAGAAATAAAATAAAATAAAATAAACCCTATATTTTGGAATAGGACCCTTCATAAGACAGAAATGTGATCATCATTAAATGTAAACAATATGTTAATTTTAAAGAGAAATACATCACTAAACTGAGATCAACACTTCCATTTGGTATTTAGGCAGAACACAGACTGGTTACTAGCTACTTCCTGACCTTGCGTATCATGAATTTTGGCTGTCCCGTGTGGCTATTTTCAAAACCTGGTAACTCTATGCATTTTTCACCTTGCTCTGTGCTTCTGTGCCAGCCCTAGTTTGCCCTCTTATCTTAATTGCACTTTGATCCCAGAGTGTGAAACATCACTTTTAGAAAGTAATTAGTTACAGAATACCTCCAAGTCCAAAAATGGCTAGTTATTGCTATGTAACATTTTAAAATTACTTTTCCATTTCTCAAAATTGCCTTTACTTTTTAAAAAGCATCTGAAGCTGCTTTGCCTATGGCAAAATATGCACTTTCCTTCTCATTACTATCTCAACATCCCCAAGAGAACATGAGGCAGCAGCACAATCCAGCACTCAAAGCATGTCACCCCTCATAGCTATAAAAGTACAAAAAGTTACAGTTATACTGCAAAAAGGAGCAAATTTATTCCTTTTTAAATTAAAACAGTAATATTAGGTAATTATATTAAGAAACTGGAAGAGAAAGGCCTGCAAATAAAATGCCTGTCTTTTTGAAACCAATGTTCCTGGCATTTGAGTTTGGGTTTCCTCTTGCATGGCTACTGACCAGTCCTATTTAAGACAGCCCCCTTTGCACGCAAGAAGCGGCTGGCCCCTGGAGGTTCCTGTCTATCAATACAAAGGTGACTGAGGAAGAGAGTTTGGCAAAAGGATGACAGCTTCCAGAACTCCCTGGCAGGCATAGCTGCTGGCCACACACATTGGAGGATTTTAGGAAATGTACTCCAAAATGTAACTTTTCCCAGTCCTGCTTTGGGGTTTCACTGACAGACAGACACATACACTACCACAATAGTAGATGAACCCATAATTCTAAGGAGTCAGAGTAGAAGGATAAGGGGTGTCAGGAATATGTGGAAGTGTTTAGGGTGCCACATCAACAAAACAGGAACAAAATAGGAGTGAAAGGGCCTTTCAGCAGATGCTGTGTTGTTTATATTTATTTTTCTTTTAATGTTCATGCTCTTAACTGTTTTTAAAATTATTGATAGTTTAAGTATCCTTTTAAATTGTGTATGATATGGTTTTTAAAGTTGTATGTTTTAAATTTTGTAAGCCACGTTGAGTCTCAGACTGGAAAAAAGCGTGCAATATAAATATACCTCATCATCATCATTGTCTATCTACAGTACGGAAGGTAGCAACAAGTGTGCCTGCTCAGTTTGCTGTTCAGTGAGCAGCTTCACACCTTGATCTCTTGATCTGGATATCCTTCCAATGGAGGACCCTTTCAAAGAGAAGACTGTCCTCTATAAATTAGAACATGGAGCCACCCTCTGAGGGAGACAGTAAGCTGCTCTTAGCTTCAAGGCGCTGGGGACCTTTTGCATGTCTTGATACACTGTCTTCTCAACACACTGTGAAAGATATTCTCCCACTCCCCCATGTTATAATGAGGCAGAAATTATAACAGTCCGTAGTGGTCTGAGCACATTTACAGAGCGGATTGGTGGGTTGCAGTTTTTGGTTTCTAAACCCAGATTAAAACTTAAATTGTGAGAACCAATAATTACTTTCCACCAGCTGTGCATGTCTGTGGAAGAAAGAGACATCAAGTTACTTGGCACAATGAGGCAGCAGGTATTTCCCACATACAGGTCCAAATAATGAGATTTGTGAGAAGCAGGGACTCCTCTAAAAGCAATGGCAATGCAATTAGGTTGTGGCCTGTCAGAGCAAAGCTCCTGGCACCTCTGATGATGGCAACCCAAATGCAATTAAGGTTGGAACAAGATTTAGCTCTTGCAGCAGCTGAGTTCTAACACTGGCAAAAAGCCACTGAGGAAAACAGAAACAGTGCAATAATGGAAGGAGCTAAAAAAAATCTCTCTTTGAATCATTTAACACCCTTAGCTAAATTAACAAGCCAAGGAGATAGCAGTCATCAGCTAAATCATTCAGAGGTGATGATGTACAGTGTCTCTGCAAACTCTGTCTCTGACAAATATTTCAACACCATGAGCTTTCACCTCTCAGCTTAGTTTACAAGCAGGTTATCCTTTGCTGTCAGTATAACTGAGCAGTCCAGAGAGAGAGAGAGAGAGATCCACCTACCAGTCAGGCTGAGACACCTGTATCTAGAATACTGCCTGAGATGCCTTTCAGCACAGGACTTGTGCTATTGCTTCTGGGATGCCAGGAGGTCTATGTTTTGTTCCATTATAGTGCATCTATTCTCTCATTCTAGGTCTAGAGGTTATAAATGCTACCCTATAATAGTGCTTCTGTTCTGCAAACCATTTTTTCACAACTAAAATGACAACAGCCTGACATGGAGGAAAATGCAACACAGCCTTTTCAAATTATTTGACAAAGTCATGGAAAATAGACCTATCAATTTTAATTAGCCCTGGTGTCATGATGGAGTCTACAGATTCAGAAGAAGCAGTTCCTCAGCACAAAAAACATGTGTGTGTGTGACAATGCAGAAAGCCAGGGAGAAAAAAGGCGACTGGATACTCACTTCTATCCATTCCTCAGCCCACAGTATCTTGGCCCATTTGGTAGTGTATATGTGCCTTATGAAGGAGGGTATAGAGAGAAAACCTACCAATTTCATAAGCCCTTGTCACACCTGAGAAGTGAAATTGACCCCCTCTCATTTTCAGGTCCAGGGAGAACTCCTGGTATGTTGTTTGTTTGTTGACCTCTGAGGATGGGATAAAGGGCTATGGAAAGATTGACTGAAGGGGAAAGGATGGTACAGGCTGGCAAAGCTAACATGTAGCAAACATATGAAAGGCTTGCAGTTGAATTTGTATGTTTGAAAGGCAGATTTTTCCACAGTTTGAACATATGCAGAAAGCTAGATCCCATGAAGAAATGCTTACCTATCATACTTACCTCCAGTAATGGTATGGAGAGAAAGGCCTCCTCTGAATCAGTCTTGGCAAGAAAACCCTAGGAAAGGGTCACTGTAAGTCAGAGTCAACTTGAACATCACAACTTTCATTTCACTGAAGCAGTGAATTTGTTCTGGGCTTTATTCCAAACTTTAAATAGCTGTCCATGTTGCTGAACCCTCTCTCCCAAGTAAGGAGCATTTTGTATTGCTCTTTTAAGGTTTGGGCTAGGACCTGGAGAAAATTCACTATCACACTGACATGGCAGCCACAGCTGCTTTTAAAAATGCACTGTCCATTTGCGATCTTCATCAGAAATGCAAAGTGCTAGTGACAGAGAGAGAGCTTTTCTGATGATGGCATCCTAACTTTGAAATTCCTAATAAGCATCTGCTGCCTATGTTAATAAGCATCTGCTGCCTGTGACATATCACCAAGACCCAGTACAGACTGCCGGTTTGTGGCGGCCTCGAACCAAAATTAGGGTTCGGGAGTGCGCAGGGTCCACACGCTCCCAAACCCTAATCTGTAATGGCAGAGCCATCATGGCGGCCTCCTATCCACACGGGGGGCACCATAATGACACAAGTGTGACACAGCAGCCACACGTTGTGGTGCTGTGCTTGCATCATTGATGCATGCCAGTTCACCAGTGGTGCACTCATGGTGGCAGCCACACACCACAAAAAGAACCTGCTTTCAGTGGGTTCTTTTTGCTGCAGAAGGAGGCCATGCAGTTGGGTTGCTGCAGCCTCCATCAGCAGCAAAAATGGGCAGCTCCAGTCTGCCGTTTTGGGGCGGTCTGTTGAGCCTCCAAGTTAAAAAAAGTTATTTTCTCTACCATTTAAATGTTTAAGTTGCTGGTTCATTTTATTCTTAATGACAGAATTTTGTAATATAGTTTAGGATTTCACAATATAGATATAATATAATTTAGCATAACAGATAATTTTACTTGCTTTTTACCACCCTGGAAGCTACTGGGTGAAGGGTTCTCACAGTGTTTTTTTGTTACAAAAAGATGTATTTATTTATTTTATTAGATTTATACCCCACCTTTCTCCCAGGATGGGATCCAACATACAATACAATGTTATAAAAATCTTGATAGATAGTAATCAAGACCATGTATTTGAACCCTGCTGTGAATCTGTGCAACTCTCATATATCTCACTGAAATTTCTGATCCTCCTTTCCAGAGCCATAAATGGTGCCCCTGTAGGCCACTGAATTAAAATAAAAGATGAATCTGGTATATAGCCTGAGGCTACAACACAGCTCAGACTTCTGCATGATTTAAGCTAATGGAAATTAGTGAGTTTAAACAGGCCTAACTCTATGTACCATGTTGTGGAATAACTCATTATTTGAAGCCTATCTTCTCAGTTCCAAATACATATCTTGATGTTTAGATTAATTTTAGATGGAAAAGGAAAGTTATGAGACAATTGCCAGATTTCTCTCTTTATATATAAACAAAGTCATTACAATTGCATGCTGGATAGCACCACTGTCATGAAGGAATCTGTGGCAAGCTGTTTTTATGTGCTCTGCTTAACCAGCCATAAAAGTATGCCATTTGATAGCAGGCCACTATTAGAATGCACAGCGCATCAGGGAGCCAGCCGAAGGTCTGCCTTTTGGAAAAGTGAATGGCACATTGTTGAATTGGTCTGGCAGGCAGGCGTTGGTATATCCTAGTGACAGAGCAGTCAGTGTCTCCTAGGATGGGAAATTAAAATAACCAGGATAAGGCAGGGGCTAAAGGATCTCAAGTATCCTTTTTTCAGGCCCTCTTCAAGGTTACTTTGTCAATAGAGTCATACAAGAAGCCTGTTCTTTTGTGTTTCCAAAGGACCTCTGAGGCCCCATTCTCACTGCATAGAACTGGGCAGATCCGGTTGCCCCCATACTGAATCTGCCCGGAAAGAAGTTCGCATTACCCTTTACCTTGATTGATGCAATTTGCCCCTCTGAAGTTCACATTTGCAGTACCGTTTTATTTATTTATTTTTTATTTTTTTAAAATTATTTATTATTAAAATACATTCAAAGACAATAGACAGTGATAACATTTACATACATACAGACCAACAGACAAATTTGCAGTACCGTTTTAAAATGGAGCCTCCTTTGTTAATCAAATTCACTTCTGCTTTCGTCAAAGGTGGCATATCCTATAATCATTGGCCAACAGAATTGGTTCTTTCCACCCTCCTTTTAAAAAAAAAAAACTGGTGGCAGTATGCACATATTCTGTCAACTTGTCAAATTTAAAAACCTCCAGGTGTGTGTGTGTGTTTGTATGTATTGTATGTATTTGGGTCATTACAGATTATGGCAACCCTAAAATGACCCCATCCTTGGGTTTTCTTGGCAAGATTGGTTCCGAGGAGATTTGCCATTGCCTTTCCCCTGAGGCTGAGAGAGTGTGACTCCTCCAAAGTCATGGGTTTCCACAGCCTTCCTTCTGAATGCCAGCCTCTAGTTTCCCCTTCGCTTCCAGCCCAGCATTTCTTTCTCTTTGGAACCCCTTCCCTTCCTTTCCAGCCCAATGCCACCTCTGAAGCCCTTGCCTCCCCCCATGCCATCCTCTTTCCTTCCCTTCCAGCCCAAAGCATGTGCATAATCCATCACAATAATAATAATAATAATAATAATAATAATAATAATAATAATAATAATAATA
>NC_056522.1:71354044-71360906 GCF_019175285.1 Sceloporus undulatus | reverse complement strand
CCTCACCTCAGAATGCCATCTCTGCATCCTCTTTCTTTGCTTTCCCTCTGATTGCCACCCCAGAATGCCTTACATACATATACACATATGTAGCAAAAGCATTCACACATTGTATCAATTTGCCAAATGTAAAAGGAAACACAAGCATTTCCATATTCTATCACACACACAAAAAAAATCATTTTTTAAAAATGCCACTTGCAAAGTAACCTGCCATGCCGGCAGCAAGCAAACAAAAGGGAAATGTAGCACAAGCAGAGACAGTCTATCAATATGTATCAACCTGTAGAACAAGCATTTGCATAATCTGTCAAAAATAAAATGGGAACTTCCGACTTTTAATCTGGGTTACAGTTTGGTACAAAAGGTAGTCTGAATGGCCCCTGAGAAGGTAGATGTCAACAAACATCTTCTTGATTCACCATCTTCTCCTCTGGTGGATTAACCTACTTAAGCGCTCCTAGCAGGAATTAAAGGCAAAGAGACAGACAGTGGAGTGAATAGACTGAGAGTAGCCAAGGGAATTCAGATCTGGAAAATTCATGGCCTCATGAAGAATGGACACAACTCAGGCTGTAAATCTATGTGTGCTTACCTAGCATTAGAGACTGACTTGTGAATAAAAATAGGAAGAATCATTCTTCAAGGAAATAACAACAGTAGCAACAGTAGTTAGTTCTGTAATGATGATGGAGTTCCCTTCAGTCATGTCTACCAAAATAGAATCTTTCTTGATGCAGTCATGGGAATGTTGGACTGGAGTTTGGAAAAGCTGGGTTCTGATCCCTCAACTCATTGGGTGACATTTTAATCTGAACTATCTCACATGGTTGTTATGAAGATTAAATTAATATATTATATGAATTTTCAGAGCTAGTATGGTAAAGTGGTTTGAGTGTTGGACTAGGCCTATGGGTCTGAATCCCCACTGAGCCATGAGACCCATAGGATGACCCTGGGCAAGCCACACTCTTTTAGAGGATGGCAATGGCAAACCTCTACAGAAGAAACATGCCAAGAAAACCCCATGGTAGGGTCACCATAGGCAACAACTTGAAGTCACACAACAACAAAGTGGTTTATAGCATCAGCCTTCCTAAATCTCAGTGTATCTTCTGTTTTAAAATAAAATATCCCTTTTTATGGCTGGGATACACTACAGAGGAATGTGTATATGGCTTAAAAGTGAAAAATCAGCTACCAAGTCAAACCAAATTTGCTGTTGTTGTATGCCTTCAAATTCCAATTTATGATGACTATAAAACAAACCTACCATGGGGCTTTTTGGGGCAAGATTTGTTTAGAGGGGTTTGCCTTTGCCTTCTTCTGAGTCTGAGAGAGTGTGACTTGCCCAAGGTCATCTGGTGGATTTCCATGGCTGAGCAGGGATTCGAATCCTGATTTCCAAATTACAGTTAAATTCAGGAAGTGGGGAAACTAATTTATCTCTCCAGGACAGAGATAAAAGTGTGGGAGACCTTTGGAAAGACACCGGGTGTGTTTCCCTAAGTTTTAGGGTTGTGGTCTGCTAGAGCTGGTCACAGTGATCATTACAAGAGAGAAATCAAATCCAGAACCAAGGAGGAGGGCTAGAGGTGGGTTTGCAGGACATAATCAACTGCAGTTGCTGTTCAGAATGGCAAAACACTTGCCAAGGGCTATAAAGTTCAATGCCAGCCCTTTCAGTTAGGATTGAAAATGTATTGGCAAATAGAACAGCTAATAAAATAGATACCACACGATCTGATAATCTAGCACATACCAATTCTTGAATGGCCACATTTTGTATCAGTTGAAGTTTGCAAACTATGTTTAAAGGCAACCTCACATAATATGCATTACAGTAATCCTGACTGGGCATCCCTAGGACATGGATAACAAAGTCTATCCTCTCTAGAATGGACTAAAATTTTGTGGTCAAAAGCACTTGTGGCTTCTGAGGCTCCCTGAGCCTCCCAGTTAGCAGTGAATTCACAACTCCCAAATGGCATACTTTACTTGGTCCATCAAAGTGAATGCAATTCCATCTAGGAAAGGTTGCAGACCACCACCTAGAGTATTCCCTATCTGTAGTGCTCTCATGTTGTCTAAATTAATTTTCATCTTAATGACACCTTCACAAATGTGAAGTGCTGGCATTAAGGTAACATATAAACCAAAACATTCACCTGCAATTTAAGAAATTCTAGATCCTCATTCCACAGTAGACATGAAATGTAATCATCATTAGTCCACTAAAACTAACACCTCCTGATGAAGTAAGAAAATCTGTACCATCCCCTTGAAAAGGACAACAGTTTTCCAAGTATTAATCACTAATACTTTCTCAGATTAAATCTTTTAAATAATTCCTATTAATCAATCCAAAATCAATAAATCTGTCCATATACAAAAATTAACAATTCCATATGTTTAGTTTTGTGGAGTGTTTTTCCCCATTCTATTTTAAGTCCATATGTTTTGTATCTTTCTATCTATCTATCTATCTATCTATGAAACAAACGAGGAACTAAAATGATTTAATAGGCTAATTCATTACATAGATAATGGGCTAAGGTTTGGAATCCCTTTACAGAAGCAAGTATTAGCAAGGAAAAGGCATGGTGCAAGAATCTGAGCAATGCAGAAAGAGAGAGAGAGAGAGAGAGAGAGAGAATCAAGCATTGGGAAAAATCCAATGTTAAAATATTTATTTCATTGGGAGAATCAAGCATGTGTAGGACTTTCTCTTGAAATTAATGGAGCTTTAAAACATGCTTAACTTTTGGCTAAGTTTTTTTAACCTTAGTTTAAACTGCATTGCAAATAAGCTTTAAGTAATGCAGGTCCCCAGTACAAAGCATATTTAAAAAGAGATAAATGGTTGATATCAATGTGCCTCTATGTATTAAAAAAATCTAATTAAATACAAAATTAGACATACAGATTTGTGAGTGTCCTGGAAAGATTTATGTGCTGTGACTGTACATTGCCAAATTCTACTCAAAATACTTTAATTATTTTAAATGTGTACTACATCATACAATTTGCAGTTAAACTATAGAATTGGTTTCTTTTGGAAAGAATAATGGCTAATCCCAACATGGGCTTAAAATCTAGTTGTTAGTTCCAGTTAATTGACCCACTGAATCAATGGGAACTTGGTAAATCAACTTTCATCACTAGTGGTAGTAAATTCTACTGATTCAGTTGGTCTACTCCAGTTAGGACAAATAATTTGATTTCTTGTGTGGATGTCTTTAAAATAGATTAAATAGATTCATGGCAAATAAGGTTATAAAATACCTGCATCAGACACATTATGCCTCTGAACAACTGTTGTTAGGCATACTGAGCAAGATGGTGCTCTAATGTTCATGTCCTACTTAGTGGTTCCCAATGGTAATCTGATTGGCCACTGATGCTGGATTAGATAAGGTTTTTAATGGCCTGTTACAGACTGCCAAAATAAAGTTGCTTCGGGTCTCTTTGGAGATATGCTATTTAAATTATGCATGGGTCCTAAGAATCCAGAAGCTGCACCAAAGCTGCACTCCAGTGCTTAGGAATGGAGCGTGGCTTTGGTGCGACCTCTGGACTCTTAGGACCCATGCATCATTTAAATAGCATATCTCCAAAGAGAACCGACGCAGCTTTATTTTGGCAGTCTGTAACAGGCCCTTATGTTCTTTAGCAATGACAGTTATTATCGTTAAAAGAAATTGTCAGTGATGAGGTTATGCCTCTGGGATGTTATCATATGGACAATGTTCACACTTCAAAGATCATTTCCAAAGCAGATGCCAGATTCATCATTGGTCCATTCCATGGTGATGCTGCCACATAAATCTGCTCTAAGAGCACCAAGCTGTATCAGGCAGCAATGCTTAATGGAACATTTTCTCTTCTCCTGATGTAGCTTTATTGTCTCAATGTCCATTGAAGACCAAGATTCAAGTTAAGGAAAACTCCCCAAAATGAGCAGCACACAAATACAATCCATACATGGCTGCCTTGATTCAATGTTCAAGTGCTAGGATAATGTTATATATTTATCTGAGAACCAAGGTCTGCAAGAGGGGTTCTGTGTCCTACCAGTTGGGGGGCAATGTAAAGTATGAGGACATGGGAGAGGGTCTCCTTGGCTATGACACCTCTATTGTGGAATGTTCTCTTCTTGGAGGTACAGCTGGCACCAATACTAGTTTCTTTCCACACCAAGCTGAAGGCTTGTTAAAGCGTCTGGGAACTGATCTCTTCCAAAGTGTACATGTAGATCGTTTTAAACTATTGTAGCTTTTAAAGTGGTTTTATTTGTTGCATATGGTTTTACCTTGTTGAAATTATTTATGCTCTAGAAGTGTGATATATTGTTTATACTATAGTGTGCTCCAAGATCCCACAATAAAAGGTGGGATGGAAATGTTTAAATAAATAAATAAATTTTATTAGCAATACTTAGTAACAATAACTTTGTTGTTTATTTTCACTGACAAAAATAGGGAAGAGCTATTTAAGAAGTATTCATAAATCAAACCATCACCCAAATCCTTGTTTCAATCCCATTCATTTCAGTGGGTCTACTCTAGATATGATTAAGTCTAGAATCAACCCAGGATTTGCTATAGGGTGGTTTTATAGTCTTCATTCCTGCTTGCTTTCAGTTAATCTCATTCTCCTTCTGCCCTCTGCAAGCCAGCAGCCAAACGATAATGTATTCCATTCATCACTGTCTTCATTTCAAGTTATTCAATGGCAGACAAGTGTCACTGATCAAAGATGTGGCAGCTGAAGTACCTGGCAATGCTCTCCTTTTGAAATGGTTTTTCTTAACTCATTGATGTGATTACTTAGGGATACAGCAGCATCAGCACCAATGATGGGCAGAAAATCTTGTCTCTGTCATCTCCAGGTGCTTCTCTTGCATTTGAATCAGAATGGTATCACAAAGGAGCACCTGATCATAGAAACACATTCATAGACTTGACTAATAGCTGCTGTATGTTTTAATTCTTCTGCCTCGTGTCCCTTCAATGTTCAGAAATGAAGGACAATTTTGACAAGTAGGCTCAAAGCTGTTTTCAGTATCCATAGCTCAGTCTCTTGGTTACAGATGATTTATCAATGGCATGCTAAATCAGGAGGAGTCCAAAGGAGTGCTTTGCATCAAGATGAAGCTCAAGGGTGGCTTGAGGCACATCTGATGTACAGAAGGCAGAATAAATTCCTTATTTATAGATGAAATATCGTTGAGATTCCTAGGGGCAGTTAGTGCTACCCAAAGATAGCTCTCATCAGGACATGTGGCTCAAGAGGGCATCATTTGCCAGCAGCATGGATGTATGAATGGTTGATCAAAGCCTTCTTTTAGGGTACATTCCCTAAACTTTATTTGTAGTGATTTATCAGTATCATTCTCAAGCCTTGCCTGGTAAATGTGCTTTGCTCCAGGAGAATGATCTGGGCAGGACCCACTCACAGGGCATCTTATACAGCACAATCTGCTGGTGGCATAATCAGCTCCAGGCTGATTTTGGCATGTGAAGGACAGGTCTTATTTGGACTCATATTAAAGTTACAGAAAAAGCACAACTTGTTTGGTGTTGTGAGCTCAAAATTCTCCCCCTCCTGAACGAAGAGCCAGCAAAACGAGATACTGCATGTCTTACATGTTGTATGGTCCTTATTTCAGGAAAAAATGATTTAACCTGTCTGGTGCACAGTCTGTCTTTCTGCTCCAGACACATAGCACCATTTGACAGCTGGTTTTAAAAATACCCAGTATTCAATATCTGCTGCTTATATGGTATTCTCTATGTCCCACTTTTACAGGCTCCCAGAAAACAGCACATGTCCAGCTCCCAAACTAAGGGGATGTTCCCACTAGGTGAAACCCCGCGTTCTGAATCGAATCCAAGGAGTGGCGTTCCTATTAGGATCCGATTTAAACCTAGAACGATTCTAGAGCAACCCGCAATCGTCCCCACTACAAATCGAATCGTAGAGCGGGATAAAAATTTAAATCGAGTTTTCCTCATTTAACGCGTGTTAAAAAAACACTAGGGTCCGACCTACGTTTTTCCATTGATTCGAGTTAGGAACCGGAGTATTTAAATAGGAACGACAGCCTTTGAATCGGGTTAGATGGATGGGAGGAGCGGACTGCGATGGGGGCTGTCCTTGGGGGAGTTGCCCTTTCTGTCCCCATCCTTCGTGACCGCTGCCATTTTTGCTTCCCTCGCCCCTTTGTCTGCTGTGGTCTTTCAATAAGAGATAAGGATTATTTTTATTTTTTATTTTAATGGTTTACAGGTGCTTAATCTCTTCAGCGCTTTAAGCGCATGAAGTCCCGGCTGCTCAAGCGCCTGCATCTGCCACTACAAGGCTTCCCCCAGTGGATTGCAACCTCCCCTCTGTGTGGGGAGAGCCCATTTCTAATGGAGGAGAGGCAGGAAGGGAAGGCTCCTCGCGAGGAGGCATCTGATCTCGCCCAGGCAGGGAAGGGCTCTGATCAATTGGGGGGGGGGGGGTAGAGCCTTTCTCCCCAAATGGAATCTGCCTTCTCCTCCAACCCTGGAAAGAGAATCTTTGGGAAGAGTGCTCCCTCCCTGCTTTTCCAGCAGCCTCCTTCATTGATCTCTGTGCTCTCTGAAGGGATTCTCCCATAGTTCCTCTGGAAAGAGCTTGGGTTCCTCTAATTCACTTTGCCAGAAGCCTCTCCCATTGATCTCTGGGCTCTCTGAAGGGATTCTCCCTGGCTGTTTTGGGAGACAGGATGCTGCCCTCCAAAACCTATCCCATAGTTCCTCTGGAAAGAGCTTCGCTTTGCCAGAAGCCTCTCCCATTGATCTCTGGGCTCTCTGAAGGGATTCTCCCTGGCTGT